>NW_011343481.1:0-16508 GCF_000735185.1 Notothenia coriiceps | reverse complement strand
TGTTCTTGTCGGGATTATATTGTTATCTACTGTATATGAAAATCTGATATTATGACAGCTCTACTTTTTGAGGTATGATTTGTTCTTATTTCTGACCTTCCATGAAGAGTCCGTGAACGTAGGCCCCCTCCCGTGGGGGGTGTCCAAAGTCGTCTTTCGTCTTCTTCGTTACATCCACAGTCAAAGTCATCTTGTCCAGGGGCCACTGATTCTTCCGAGCAATGCTCTGCAGCACAGCTGGGAAGAAAATTGTCTTCATGTTAATATCTCTGCTGCCTCTGAGTAACATGTCACCTAAATCATGTGTGCTGTTTGATTAGAGATTGTGATCTCACCGGTGAGGAAAGACTGAGGGTTGAAGAGACCGGAGAGCCAAACGACGGCAGGAAGAACCAAGTCCTGAGTCCAGCTGTCCAGCTCTCGACAGCTACACATCACATCATTAAACCTGTGAAGAACAGGAATGAAACAACATGGAATAAAACAGCTTGAAGTCTTTATAATGTGTCTGCAAGCGTCCTCCTAATATCACGTTTGAAGACAGTTTTTTCAATGCTTTGACATACAGTATTTTTTGCTAAAATAAATGATAATAATGATGATAGCTCAGCCACAACGCGGACTGCACATATTTTATATTTTATCTCATTCAATGTAAATACTGCTTTATTTGATTTTTTACTCCTATAGATATATATATATATATTTTTTTGTTTTTAAAATGTTATTAGGCCTATAGGGTTTTTACGGTAGTTCTCTATCTGTGTTTTTTTTTTACTTTTATGTATACACCACGACAACAAGTCAAATTCCTCGTACGTGTCATCCTACCTGGTAATAAACCTGTTTCTGATTCTAATATTCATGTTGATTAAAAAAAAAATACAGTATTATGAGAAAGGAGTAGTTACCATTGTGCCAATGTTTTAGTGGAGGGGTAAGCCAGCCTGGCCCAGGACTCTGGAACGGAGTCGTTGAACAGAGCTGTCTGCAGAGTCTCCATGCTGGAGGAGATGGTGAGTTCTCCCTGTGGACAAAGTAATCCTCATTATTGCTTCAGGATCTGATACAACAATTCATTTCTTTATTAAATGTCATAGTAGACTGCACCTTGAGACCAAGATCCAGCTCATGAAGGGACTTCCTTATTTCTGCTAGCAGGAGATTCATGCGTTCACACTCCTGGAAGCACACTGAAATGTAGGGGCTTCTCTTTGTGGTCTTTGTGATGATCTCTGCCATGTCATACTCCTCAGGAAGCTTCTCAAGGATTTCTTCAATGACGGACTTGACCTGACAAATATAATATACATAGATAGGTTATTTATGAAGGCATGTTATTGTATTCTCAGGTGTTTTTATCGCTGCGCCTCCACACCTTCTCCTCGGTGCTCTGAGCAGACCCCTCCCCTCTGCAGGAGGCCTGGGGCTGCAGCTCCATCAGGGTCCTCAGGAGGTCGTCTGAGGTGACGCTGAGGCAGTCCAGCTCAGCGTTCGGATGGAGACCATACAGAGTGGGGTTCTCAGAGGGGAGGTGTTCGTCAATGTAACCGTGGTAACCACTGTAGTCCATGAACGGAGGGGACAGGAACCCAGGGCAGAGAAAAAGCTCCCCTTCAAACTGTGAATGGAAGTTTGGAGAAGAAAAAGATGAAAACACTTTATTTAAAACACAGCATAAACAGTGACAATGGCATTTCCCTTGAACTGGATTTATTACATTGGCAAGCAAAACAAAGCCTGTGTGTTTGGGAATACACTTTGACAGACAGCCACACAAACAGCAAAACACATTGAATGATGTCAAATTGTCCAAATCACATTAAAAAAGCATCTGTAAGTTAAGATAAACTGACTAACCATGGGATAGAATCAAATCAACTCCAATTGAAGCCAATCAACTTGACTTCTGCTAAAGAATAAAGACCTCATAATGTTTATAGTCCAGTGTCATGCAGCATCTGGAATATCATGTTGGCACAGAGAGGTAACTCCACTAAAGCGAGATTGAAAATAATCAACAATGCCAAAGATTTGGAGTGCAAAAGTGCAGTTTAAGTTTACATCCCAAGAGGGCACCCTTTACCTTAACAACACCAAGACATTCAAAACCGATCTGTAGAGTTTTACTCGTTGACAGAGTCAAATTGGAAGTGACCAGACTTTACAAGGGGTTTTCGGACCTTGAAAATGTTACAACAAAACCAGGAGGAATGTACTTGTATTGCCTTAGTTTTGATAAAACGAAACCAAAAAAGTAAAATAATAAATTGTCCTCGCAGGCGACATGAACGCTGTCTTACCATTTTTGGATGCATGAACTCTTGCAGATAGGTCTTACACAGTCTTCTGTCCCAGCCATCGGTAATGTGTCCTCCATACATGATCTCCCCAAAAAGATAACACAAGTCCTCCCATGGCACCTGCATGGACTACAATAAACATAGTCTGACTGGTGTAGAAATGCAAACATAAGATAAGCAGTATCATTTCAATAATTACAAGCATATTATACAATAAAAGGCAATTTAAGTTCAATAAAGACTATTACTTCAACTAACAATAATATTTTAGTATCATCTGAAAAAGGGTTATTAACGTATTCCTGATTGCTTCATTCCTCTTTTGGAACTTCAAGCAGTAACTATACGATGTCTTCCCAAATGAGCTCTTTTAATAATGATAGCGCCAGGGGAAATGTACCAAAATGATGTTTCTTTACACACTCTGATCTAACGTATGACAGAAGAGTCTCTTCCTCAGAGGGAGATGATGATCCGTGAGGGTGAAGGAGGAAGAAAAGAACCTGTGATTCATAACAAATTACAAAAGCTGGAGGTTCACAATCATTTGTACCTGTATTGTTTTGCAAATTGCTTCCTTCATCAGCTCTAATTGCAGTGATCACTTATGTAGCGTTGTGAACTGTCACATTGGCTGCATGTAATTACATTTAGGATAACGCTTCATTGCCCTCCTAATGAATTCTCTGTATACGCACATACAGGTTACTGTTTGGTTAACATAATGAAGGACATTCGTTTTTGGAGGGCAGAATACCTAGGAGACATAATTGGTTGTGACCGGAGTAATAGGAGTTCTAAGAGAAATGCATTAGGAGTGCTGAGGGGTGCAGCACCCCAAGAATGGATTTTTTGTCTTCGTGAAATAAAGCTAAATTATAGGTTTGGTGCTCATAGTCATAAGAGGAAGAAATGTGAAAAAAGAGACGGAGCGTTTTTCACAAATAACACTGGAACAAAAGATTTAGTAATTGGATGCACTGTGCTGTAATTCAACATCCCTGTCTGACAATAAGGCCACTGCAAACACCATAATCATTATACATTTACTTAAGAAAGTAGTTGTGAAAAGCAAATTAAAAGTTTTACCAAAGGATACATAAAAACAAAAGTGTTGAGTAATTATTAATAATAGGAGGTAAGAATACTTTAGTGTTGGCCTCTAAGTAGTTGTACAGGACGCTGGCGGAGATGGTGAGGTCTCCGGTGCTGAACGGGTAGTTCTGGTTCCACCCCTGGGGACCAAATTTACGACGCTCCGTAACACAAGCGTGGAAGAAGCAGAGGGAGAAGAACATGGAGTTGAACTCTTGCTCTCTGGAACACATATCCAGGGTGTCCTAAGACGAGAGAGGAAGAAAAACAGATTGGAGTTAACTCAAATCCTCTGTTTTTTTTAATCAAATGTAATGCATTGTTTTGAACGTTTCCACACACTTGATTGAAGTGGTTGAGGGCTGCATGCAAACTGGCATTCATGCCGGTGGGGGGCTCATTGGTGATCTTGATGGCGCTCTCCAGGATGCCTCTGGGGATCACGTGGTGCTCGGGGCTCGATGCTGGTTCTCCGGTGATGAACACTCTGTAGTTCTGGTGGCTGTCCACCGCTGCTGTCTCCAGAAGAGCATCGAGAGAGGGCAGCCAGCGAGCCACCAGGTGCACATTCTGAAGAATTGGACATAATATATCATATAAATGTATGTTTAGTTATGCTCGTGGTTCATTTGTGTAATAGTCATGGTCAAATTGTCTTGCCATGGTCTGAATTAGTGTGAAATTGGTAGTGGACTCACTTGGCCGCAGCCTTCTCCCTTTTACAGGAGGCATTTAAGGAGCTGATTTAGCCAATTATGGTTTTTATTGAACCAAATTGAGTTTATTTCCTTGCTCAGGGGATGAGATAATATCATTAGGTGCATTACAGGCTTGCTGGAAGAGCTCTGCAGTTAGCTAGTTGCCGGATAATGCTGGATCCTACCTGCAGAATGACCCAGTGTCCCAGTTTAGAGGCGCTCCCCAGAGCCCTCTCAGCCACCTCCTCCTGCCCCTGGCCCAGGGAGACGTTGTGCAGAGTGCCCTGCTCGATGGAGAATCCCAACTTCAATCCTGCGCAGAAAGGGGATTTAGGACAATAATCCCTACCATGTGACAAGGATGTTTAAATAGCAAACAATGCAAACAGTACCTAGTTTTTCCACATCTTTGAGGGGATTCACTCCAGGTGAGAGGATGAAGAACACCGGGGTGGAGGAGCTGCTTTCCTCATACAGCTTGTCAAACTCCAGCCTGGCAGCGTCCACGTATTTTGCTCCCATGCTTTCCTCCACAAAGGACCTGCCAGGAAACCATTTAGGGCAGGGGTGTCAAACTCAAGGCCCGGGGGCCAAATATGGCTCGCGACTTCATTTCATGCGGCCTCACAAGAGCTTGCAAAGATTATAATGTTTATTATACGGTTACATTGCGATTTACAGAAGCACGTTGCCCATAAACTACATGTCCCACAATGCATCTCAAATTTGACTTTTTCTCAGCATTTTACTTTTTTTTCTTCAAGATATGCATTTTTTTCTCAGAATTCGACTTCTGTCAAAAATATGGATTTTTTCTTAAAATTTGACTTTTTCTCAAAGATTACTTTTTTTCCAAAATTTCACTTCTCTTTTTCAAAATTTCACTTATTTTGTTTTGTTTTTCCAGAATGTGGCTTTTCTTTTAAAATCATTTTGTGACATTCTTATTGAAGAGACTTGCAATTATTTGCCCCAGACTTCTGCTTTCAGATGAAGTTAATTATGAAGTTATTACCTTATCCGATAATAATCCAATGCAGAGGCAATCATGTAATATAAAACATTATTTTATATATATTCAATATCTATATAAGTATTTTTATATAGTCTTAAAGTTACAACCGGCCCTTTGAGTGCAACCATAATGCTGATGTGGCCCGTGATGAAATTGAGTTTGACACCCCTGATTTAGGGGGATTTAGTGATATACAATACCTATAAATACAATTGTTCTTTGGTCATTTACATACCTCAGTGTATAGGTGATCCTATCAGGGCGAAGGGCTCTGAAGATAATAAGCTTCTGGAGGGAACTTTTATTCTTCCAGTCATGGGGAAGTCTTTCCTTTTCAGGAAAACTGGACTCAACGATCTTCCTCCAACGCTTCGGGGAGCTCTCCATGTCTTTGTCCAGTCCGACGAAGCCCTCCATTGTAGAAATTGTCTATATCCAGATAACAGATTTTAAAGATCTCTCTATATAAGATAAGATGTACTTTATTGAACCTAAATTGGGACATTTTTGCGTTGCAGCAGCATAAAAAAAACAAGGTATTGTACTTAAGTAGAAATGAAAAGAGTAGAAATAAACAATTCTAAAATGTTAACATCTCAAAATAGAAATAAAACAGCATTAAAAAGTAGAAAATATGCAATGGTATGTAGTGATGAACTGATGGCTAACAAGAATAGAAAATGTGACCATTAACCTGGTGACATCACATATAAAAGCATGTTATTGGCAATGACTGTACCTTAATGGCTCCCCAGGCATGTGGAGAGAGGAAGGACACGGGACTAACTTTGCACGCTTCCACATGGAAACGCAGTAGGAAGTCAAATTCCTGAGCATCAATCAGGCCCTGCTTGAGAGCCATCTGAGGGGAAGGAAGAGGAGCAGTTTGTAATGATCCATGTTGTATTGATTTCTTTTAAATCATTTCCACCGAAATAAAAAAAAAAAAAACTGCAAGAAAACTCTGGCAGGTGGGTGTTCCAACTCAAAGAGGCTGAAAAATGGCCCCTGTATGTGGAATAGCCACATGAAGGGCAGCCTTCAGAGCAGCACCATTTCTAAGATGATAACAGTTGGCGCAATGACAGATAATTGCATTATGCCATCAGAACCAACCCCCTGTCAGAACCCAGTGTCTGAACAGCAGCCGTGGAGCAAGGTGGGAGAGGTAATCAATAGCAGCGTATGGTCCTGCTGACTGCTTTTAATTGAAGTTAATGTGTGGGCAGAAAAGTACTTTGATTGATGAGAATGACAGGACGCCCCACCTTTGAGGCGGCCCTGAGTCCCTCACCTGGAAGGCAGTGTGTGACAAGAAGGTTAACTTGTCTCTCTCAAACAGGCCCTGGCTGGTGTACAGGAATACAGAATAGGTGACGGCCTCAGTCAGGGTGTGCACTCTGGTCCTCACATCCTCGTCCCATTCTGCACGCTCCATCGCTTTGTTAAACACTGAGTTAAAGGTCTGGAATACAACCAAAGAGATACAAGCATTTCATTCCACATTAGGCTGTTAAACACCTGGACTTTTCAAAGAACATCCATAACATTCATCTGTTTGCAACTTACACATTATTAATCTAATATATCGTATTCCAATTACTTGTATATAGACTCTCCTTGCACTATTTCTATTTTATTTGTATTTACTTGCACTACTTTATCTGTTTCATTGTGTTGCACTGTCGGAGGAGCCTGTGACCTAAGATTTTCATTGACATAACTACACTGTAGCTAATGTACAAATGACAATAAAAGCCTTGAACCCTTGTATTTAGACAGATTCTCACTTGGTAGGAGCTAAACATAAAGAAAAAGCTACATTTTTTGGCATAAAAGTACATATTTAAGCACATTTTACAGACAGGGCTATGCCTTAAATCTTAATCATCAAGAAAAATGAACCCATTTAATAGAAAATTGGTCAGAAAGGACTGTTCAAAAACGACGCGTCCCCTGAGAGGATTCAGGGGTTAGGGTTTCACCTTGAGAGAAAACTGGTACATGGGGTTAATCTTGCTGAGGTCATTGATGATGAAGAAGAGGAGTGAGGCTCTCTCAGCTGCTGGGCGGTAAAGTTCTCGAGCCTCGTTGATCTTTGTCTCGTTCTCTCTGGCCTCCACCACCTGTGTGTTCCAATTGCACAAAATGAGCTATTAGGCTCGCAGTCATGCTCCAAATCCCTCTCATTACACATGTTCCCAACTCACACCATTTGCGGCTAATGCAATAAAATGAGGAGCTTGCCGTTGTGTGACATTCAAAAACACTTGAGTGACAAAAAAACAACAGAACATGCACTTGGCTACCGTTGCAAGACTAAAAAGGGGACCCTGTTGGTGTAATAACCTCACCTTGTGCTGAATGTGAGCGGCCGTGCTTTTGGCGTTCTCGAGTTGCTCCACCAGAGAAATATCACCGAGGAAATTACCGTGGGCTGCCGAGAGGCGACTCAACAGGTCGTCCTCCAACCTCTTCAGTTCAATCTTAAAGTGGTTCTGCTGGCTGGTCAGCTCCATCTTAGGAACCGTACACAAAACAATTTACACTTTTCCATTTGCTATTATGAACTGATGTTTTCAATGTAATCATATCATCGATAAAAGTCCTAACCACAGGTTTAGCAGTCTATATAGTTCATCAAATACCAATGGATTTACCTTTAAGGCCTCCAGGTCGGGCCTCTCGCGGGACACCACCTGTCCCAGCAGCTGCTCCTCCAGGCCCACAGGAGTCACTGTGAAGTCGATGAGGGTGGTCTGGGCCTGCAGCTCAGGGGGGAAATGGGGATTGGCCAACTTGGTGTGGAGGATGAGTAGGAAGTTGCTGTTGTATTCACACTCCTTGCCGCCAATACGAATATACCTGGATAACAGAAAGATACACTTACAAAATATATAGAGCTGAAAGCCAATCAAAACGTAAGGAAAGGCTACGGGTGAAACTTTCAATGATTAACAGAAAGTACATCTCATGATTTATTTTATGAATCTGTTGAAGTACTTTAAAACGTGGAAAATGCAACTTTACTTTATACTAATACAAATGTGGATCTACAGACTCATATTCAAAATAAGCACAATATGAATCCATGCCTGACTTTTATTGCAGCATAAACAAGAAGTCCCAGAAGGTAGAAATCTAACAGCTACTGGTTTACGACCAATCTCCATGACGATGAGCCAATTGATAAAAAGCTTCCGAAAAAGTTAGTCAATAGAATGACTAAAAACGACTAATCCAAAGGATAATAGTGATCTTTCATGTTTAGAGTTGTTGTTTACGGATCAAAGACCACTTTGCTGGAAACATAGTTATTTTCTCTTTAACTACAGTAGAAAAAAAATGGAACAGCAAAAACGGCAGCAGAGTTATATTTGCCTTGGTTTGTTGTGTATTCCCAGCAGTAGACTTTAAGAAAGGGAAACATTAATGATGATGGGATCTAGTCTAGATGATTAGAAACATCACCAGTGCTTTCCTTTAAAAGACAGTGCAGGGGATTTCAATTGTGATTAAATGATAATGACTATGATGATTATGAACCAGTAGATTATTTGTACGGCGGCAGTGCAAACACTCTATTTTGTCTTGACTATCTTAGCCTATTGAACTCTCACTTTTCATGCATAACAACCTCAGCAGAGGAAAGAACTTCACTCCCGCTCCGAATGTCACTCACACTGTAGACAAATACTCATGAAGAATTAAGAAAGATTATCACCACAGCGGCCAATATTTATCTCTTCCTGCATTTCAATTAAATTAGCGATGGCTTGACGAACTTGGTGGCTTCTCATTTTTCTCTAATTACCCCTTGGATGTCAGGCAAGGCCCCAATTTTACAACACAGGTTCCTCATGGCCTGGGTCTGGTTCAACTCTATATCTTCACAAGCCAGAATTAATGTACTATTGATAGAACCATTACTCCACCAAATTAAAGTCCTTGCTGATGGATTGGCTTGTAGTCTTCCGTCAGCCATGAAAGGAATAATTAGTATTCATTACTTCACACTCTACAACATTCCAATTATTAATGAACTTCAGCTGTGGATCCCCACCAGATCCATCATGGCTGCCCGCGCAGGTTGTATTAATCATCGACAGAAACAAGTGTGCGGGTCATCTACAGGGGATAAACTTATAATCAGATTTACTATGATGAATTGTTACGTCTGGACAGACAGGATTTCAGAAGAAGTTCAATGACCGTGTGCCAAGACATTCAATATTCATGGTCATGCATAGATCAGAGCAAGAAAGATGTAAACATTTTTGAGGTGAGAGTCAAAGCAGAATGTCAATATGTGGTATTTTCTATTTATACTGCTGCGTTTTGTCTCTTTAAGGACATTTGCTGGGTTTTGTGTGTTATAGGGTAATTGGTAACCGTGCAAAGATAATTACAGAGCAGCTATTTTGGTGGCACCGTGAAGTGGGTAAAGTGGGTAGCAGTACTCATGTTTGAAAATCAGGTTTGACAGCAGATGGATTTACCAAATACAGGCTGTTTCAAACAAGTGCTAGTGTGGTTAGCATGTATAAAAGCTAAATCATTTAAGGATAGTAGCATTACTGATAATGTCTTGTTCATAATTAAATACAATACCCATATAAGACCTGACTACTTAAAATAAGTCAAAAATAATCAAGATGCATCTTAGTGGAGGTTAAATAGAATCAGTTATGTTCCTGTTTCTGAATAAATACCGGCAAATGGACATTATGAATTGATTGAAGCTGAATTGAGTTTGCCATAATGATGGAGGACCCCTGAATTTAGTGTGTAGCAGGCCATCTTTTTGTAGGAGACAAGAGTCCTTATACATAACCATGACTGTCCTCAATTCAGCTTTTACACTGAGGCCCAGCTGTTTAATATTCATCACACCTAAAGAATATGAACACACAAATATACATCTATCACCCGTCTTGAGGGGCCAATCAATATGCTGGCCTCAGGGATTCAGAACACGCGCTGCAAATTCATTAATAATCTAAAGAGTGGGCAATAATAATGCGTTCAGTCATGTCTTACTGGTGTTTCAAAGCTCAGTGAGACTCAACCATCTGGCAAATCTGCTCCTATTGTCCAACACCACAGAGACATGGGGACGAGTTGTGGGCATATTGACTCGCGGATAAACAGGGATACAAATACTGCACATTGATTAAAACGTGTGTGCAACAGCCCCTTGGGTGGGGTAGATTAATGCATAATATACGTTTTCATTTTAATCCATGAAGTACAACAATGTCATTTTTCAGTACTAACCTAACAAAACAAAGCTTTTACTATTGATGAGCTGGATTAATGCTTTGTTTTAATCCATAAAGTACAAAGTAAATGTAATGTTTTAGTACTGACCTTCCTCTCTTAATAGTGTTTCTCCCCAGCAGAGGCTCCAGGACTGGGTCTACCTTCTCTGGCAGATTCTCTAACAGAACTGTTTCACCACAGGCAAGGGCTTGTTCAATCACATCTAGATACCTAGGGAGCAAGACAGGAAACGGAATAAAAGGGATGAAACAAAGATGGAAGGACATTCATGTTTCTATGCTACCATATTTTAGCAGTCCATGGAGATTTTGTTAGACAGAGAGGGTTTAGCCTCTGTTAGAAAAATATCACTCGTCACCGGCTTGAGCTTGAATAATCAGGAACATTTATCATCTTTGCAAGAATGGAAGTAGTCATCACATAAAGAGCATATGGGACAACTCGTTCCCAGAACAGTGTCCTTCACATGGTTTATACACAAGACAGGGTGTTATTCAGTCACAACATGCATGTATACCGGTTCAAAGCAGTATACAATGTTTAGTTCAGATTAGCAAAGGCCCACGTAAGCAATAAACATGACAGTCAGTCTACTTCCATAGAGGCTGAATCATCATGTTAATCGTTGTCACATAGCTACTGTATCAAATGCCTAAAACATGTCCTGACGCTCTTCTAGGTTATCCTACATCCGGCTACGTACACAGCTACGAAGGGCCTTTGTTATCATGTGCTACTAATAAAATAAAACAGAAACAACAACAAACGTATACATTAAAAACGTGGAAAAACTGCAATGTTCTGGCGATATTAACTGCCATCAGATGACATCCCCTTCTCACCCCTTCTGTCCATGCTGCACCACCCTCAGCTCTGACCCTAGCCGGTTTCTGATCCACTTGATGCCCTGCTGCTGCGGGTCGATGATGAGCGGCCAACGCTCACTGGTGGTCAGGATGGAAGCGTTCTCGGTGGACATCCTATCGTTTGGCAGGCCCTGGTTATGCCAGGCAGCCACAGTGGCATCATCTGTAAGCATGAGGATTGGATCCAAGCCGTCTGTCAGGGGCACAGAGACCTGGAACAGAAAGCCAGCCATGATTTCACTCTAGTTGGAGCTTTGGCAGCAGTACACAGATTCTGCGGTGGATGTTTATGGAGAGAAAGATTTGACTCTCCAAACACAAAGTCTGTTGAATAAGCGTTAGCCTTACTTTCTGAGAATGGAGGAAAGGGATCCATGCGTTGTTTAGAAGCTCCACGCGATACTGTCTTGTGAAGTAACCCATGTAAGAGACGAATGCTGAAGTGATGAGGACATCGCCACACAGAGTTCTCTGTTGCTTTTCGTACTCAACAATTGCCTGGGACCAGCGCTCCTTCTCTGACTGGAAGACAGAGGAATCTGGGTTTAATATCATATCATCACAGAAAAAGGGACAATAAGAACAACTAACCCATTTGGAGACAGAATGAACCGTAGAACTGAAGGAGAATCTCCACTGCAGGGAAATGTACTTCATTTATTACTGCATTTATTGCACAGATTAAGAAGATGGAAGCAGTAAAGCATACAACGGTAATTCTCTTAAAATAGCTTTGGAAGTTTGGCTGCAGACCCGCTCTGCATCAATTTAGCATTCATTTAAACCTTCAATACTGTGACTGTGACACTACTACAACAATAAATCATGCATGGCATTTTCTTACAAGGGGCTGTGGATCTGGAATATGTCACATAATAAATGTTCAGACAGTTAAAAATCACTATAATTTTACTCTAATGCCTTATGGATTGCCTGTAATATCACTCAGTCTGGGGTGAGACATTGTTAATTTCCAACAGCTGTTGAGGCTTTGAGGTAAGTTAACGATTAAATATAGACGACCTGATTTATTAGTCTGAACACTATTGCTTCCAGGTCAATGCCATAAAGACTAAACATTTATCTTGATATGCTTAAAAGCCAAGCTGTTCCATGCAAACCGCATTTATTTTCTGGCATGAGGAAATGTACAAATGGCCATCTTTTATTTCATTTTAGCATCCATAAAGATAATAAATACTGTAACCTGAAAAAGGCACGCATAGAAATGCAAAAAGTTGAATAGAATGTTCAACAGATAAGCAGCAATAACATTAATATATTCAGATTATACAACTATTATTAAAAAAATAATAATTGAGAATTAATTAATATTACAAATAAAATCCATCCATTCTAAAAGTGACCCAGTACACACACATTCTGTACATACTCTACTCTCTACAGCGTTGACTGAGAGCAGTGTTAGTGTAGCACTCTTGCCACCTCTCTCCCTTTCTGTTTGGAAAGCATTCAGACAGCCGGTTGCCCAGTTCAGCCAAGCGTTGTCTGTGGTCCAGCCCTCTCTACCTGTCTCACAAGTCCCCAGTTTGCTGCTGGCGGAGCTGTTAAATCTCCCTCCGCCTGAAGTACTCACACAACCATCGGACTAGCTTGCCAGGATATAACAACTTTCTAGTCCAGATTACTGATGCAATTCCATTACCAGCGCCTTTCCATGCATGCCTCCGGCTAATTGACAGTTTACTTCATGCCAGGTCTGCCCCAGTGACACCAACACACTCCTCTATCTCTCCTTGTTTACCTCTAAGCCCTTGACCAGTCGGTTGGCCAGCTCTATGGTCTGGTTGGTGCGTTTCACCTCCTCCTGACAACTGAGTTTCTCAGCTGTAGCTTCTTCAACCTGAGCTGTGAGGCTCTGTAGGGTTGCATCAAGATCCTGAGAAACAAACCAAAGGAAGCCATGGAAATTAGACAGCATTACAAATATCGAGCTTTTAGGATGTCTTAATGGAGTTTAATTATAACATTGAGTGCACTCACCACCAATTTATTTTGAACTGCTAACATTTTGGCTGTAGCTGTGTCTAGTTCTGCATTAGCTTGTGATAATGCATGCCTCTTAGGAATGATCTCACAATAAATCTGCAAAAAAAGAGGTGTACTTTACAAAGGTTCTACAAGGATAAAGAACACCTTCTTGCGGAATATAAACAACAAATGTAACATTTATTGTAACTACAACTTATCTGAAGGCATTTCCTCACCTCGTAGTATCGGACAATGTTTAGAGCCCAGGCACAGAGACCGGCTGCAGCTGTAGATTTAGTCCGAACCAGATCAGGGTGGAACTGTGGATTTTTCAGATATTCCTTTTTTACCACAGTCAAACAGACCTCTGGGACGTGCTCCTTGTCATACGACGTCAGGGCCTGAAGGAAATCATCCACCTGACAGACGTTAACAAAGATACAGGGGACTCATTAATACCAGCACCAGTGTTTTGCGCTGGCAGCAGTCTATAATGAGATCCTGTAACAAAGATCTGACTTATTACTAAAACCAGAAAGTGAGACACATACAAAAGATTTGACATATCAAATATGGTTTATAATTTGTTTGTGTTCTCCATTAAACTGCAAACAAATGATATAACCTCTTTTGTAATGAGATAATGCTGAATACAGTTGGTATAGACTAATACTTGGCAGGGGTATTGGAGGAAGGCAGACTGCAGATCATCATAATGGAAAAGCATAGTGGTCGAACACTGAATGCATTTGAGTTTTTATTTAAAAAACAACAACCTGTATCTTTATATGACTTTGTCTTCATCTTTCCCCACCTACAGCCACTTTTAAGGATCTACAGTAAGTGACAAATTAAATAATAAAAAGGCATGTATCAGATGCACATGCATTTTCTACCAATGAAACATTTCAGATAACCAAATACCGTACATAAAAGGTCTACTGGGTCTAAAATGACAATATAACTGCTTTTGGTAAGAAAAAAAGATCTCATATTCATGCATAATCCTACAGGCTTTTAAAAACCAAATAATCATTTTTACAGCCACACTTGCATTAATAGCAGCGAGAGGTTGCGAGTGGGGCCGACACACTTGCTCCCCTACTGAGCGAGTATATTCATAAAGCCATTGAGCTGTAATGTGTGCATTGGAGAGCCGGGCAGGGCCAGGGTCAAGGCCCACACACAAATTAGATTGGCATTAATCAAGCAGATGTGATTGACATGATGACAGCTTAACCTTGCCCATGAAGGCCCGCGCCGCCTTCCAGCTCCGATCCTTTGGCACCCGACCGCGGGGAGCGAGCAGCACCATCACAGCTGCTGCCACGTTGATCACTGCTGCTGGGGGGTTTGGGAAGGCCTTCAGCTCAGTAAGATTCACCTACAAAATCATCACACACAATATATTGTCTTTAGGACGACTGAAGATTTGAAAGGGTATTAATGTTTTTGTTGATAAAATGAAGCACCTTGTTGAGGGTGTCCAGTGCTTCTGTTGCAGCTGCTAAAGATGGCTCTGCCTTGGCTAGGTCACTTTCACAGTCCTTCTGTTTGACTAAGACTTCTGCCTTTATGACAGCAACCTGTGCAAAAGCAACCATGATGAAGAGCATCAGAAAAAGAGCATGTAGGGAATGGTATGGTAGGGAGAGTGTCGTGCCAAAGGGGAATAAAAAGCAATGATGGATAGGATTTCAAACCTTTTGTGCCTCGATGTCTGCAGCCTCTCTCTTGCTGCTAACCTTCTCAGTCTGAAGTCCGATCTTTGTGATGAGAGCCTCGATGTTCTGGTTTTTACAGGTCAGCTCCGCTTCTTGGGATGCCAGTTTAGCTTTAAGATCATCGACCTAAAACAGAGAAAAGGGCTTGTGTAATATCCTTAATGTCAAGGCAAAACCCCACTGTGGGAATAAAATATCTAATAATAGTACTATTCCAAATGTTATGACGTTACCTTCTACCTGAAACCCACCATTTGACTCCCTACAGTTTATAATAAAGACGTTTACCTGAGCGGCAGTGGTTTGGAGCTTTTGAAGGCCGCTGTCAAGTCGGTTCATCTTGTGCTGGAGGTGAGCTCGGCTCTTCTCCAGAAGGTTTCTGTACAGAGTGATTTGCTGGAGAAAGCTCTTGGGGGTGGTGTAATTGTACCTCTTCTCATTGCGCTGGTATTTTTCACTTGCCTGGTTGACACTGGTGTGAACGTAGGCCATGAAAAGACTGATGGATTCCTGGACGGCAGGCTGTAAAAATAAGCAGACAGGGGGGGCGAGGGGAGAACAGGGTGAGCTGAATTGAGTGGAGTTTAACACCCCCAACCTGATGGGGAGTGAAATATTATCTTCATAAATGTTGAATTCATCTCCAAGTTTTGCCATCTTACTTGGCCGGCCCTGACTTACTCAATCTGAAATTTAGGTGCAGCTAGCAGGAATGATTAGGCTTTGAAACCACTGTGAAAATAATGTGTTTAGACCACTGACATGCAGCTTGTAAAACATGTGCAACGTTTACATTATCTCTGATACTCTACAACTTTCTAAACACCGTCTACAGCGGCTGTTGGACTACATTTCAACTAGGTATTCATCATGTGGTGCTCAATGACACAAAGCCTCTATTAATCATACAGTTAGAGATCAATTAAAGCAAAAACAAATGAGCAGACAATGCAGGGATCAAACCTAACCATAACTCACAAAAAGCCATTGTTAATGATCATGGAGCCAGTAGGGGGAAAAAAATCATTATTAATTAAGATCTGACATAATGCTTTTTGACAAAGCATGCTAGGTTCAGTTGAGATGCGAAATAAGTTCTCATTCATTAGTAGCCTGTAACTATTAGTGGGTTGTGATTTCTAACTTTAAATAAATGATCATTTCTTGTTTCCCAGCCTCTTTAGGAAGATAAACAATCATTAAAGGCTTAAATATACATTAATATGACATATTGTTTTGTTTCAACTTTTCAAAATGTATTATATATTAATGCACGTGAACTAAAACTAACACAAACTCCTTTCTGCAGACACAAGAAGATTATTAAGTATACAAGTCCCCCTTTGATTATAAATTGTTATAACTATAACTTTACTACGGCTGCCACAAACAAATATATATTTGTATTAAGTATTTTATTGATTAACGTCTTAATGAATTGCTATAACATGTCCGAAAATGGGGAAAATTGCCCAAGGTAATTTTGCTATATACCTTGTTTTTAATGACCAAAAATGCAAATAAACACGATT
>NW_011343480.1:0-3577 GCF_000735185.1 Notothenia coriiceps | reverse complement strand
GAAGCTCTCTCTGAAAGAGAGAGATGCTACCTGCTCTTTTGTCACGCCTTCACTGGTTGTGATACGGTTTCTGCAATAGCTGGCCATGGGAAAACAACCTTATTTGACAGGTAATAATAATTTATATATAATTCTATTTCACTTTATATTTGAAACAAATCTCAAAGTGCATTTTTTTTGCAGGTTCTGTGCAGGGGACATTGATGAACACATGGACATCTTCCTTGACACACAAGCTACTAAGGATGCAGTGATACAGGCTGGTACTACCATCTTCCAGTACATTTACCATGCACCAGGTACTGCTTTGGGTGAAATTCGACACAACATGTTCTCACGGAAGGCAGCGGCAGGGCTGATCAAACCAGAAACTCTACCTCCAACAGAGGGTGCAGCTGCACAGCATTCTCTCCGTGCCTACCTACAAACCCAGGACTGGATCCTTCTGCAGAGTATGTCTCTGAACCCTAGTGACTATGGATGGACATTAGGTGTACATGGCTATGAGCCAGTCCCAACACTAGACCCCATGGCTCCTGAGGAGCTACTGCAGTTCACAAGCTGCAACTGTAACGGATATTGCAGCAACCGGTGCAGCTGCAAGAGGAATGGCGTTAAGTGCATCTCAGCATGTGGAGGAATTTCATGCAAGAATTGTGGTCATGATGGTGGTGAGTCTGGAGAAGACTCAGAGATTGACTCCTGAAGTGATCAGCACTTGTAACTACTTGTAACTACAAATAAAGCTACTTTTGAATTTAAATATAATAGTGGGTGTGGCCTTTTTTCAACCAAGGAATGATTTTAGTGAAAAATACATGATTGCAATCAACTCAGAATCATGAAAAACCCCTAGTTTGACCCCTCACAAGTTACCCAAGGCCAAACAGCAAATTTTAGATTTTTCGAAAATCGGTATTCGGTACCTCAACTTTGAGCAGTTGTTACGAAAAAACATACAGGATTTGAACTTCAACTTTTTAATACATCTTACTACACACCTTTACAAACACATTAGTGAAGAAATTGATTGGTAAGGATTTAGTTTGCAGATTTTCATATATTTCCCTTACTAAATGGGAAGCTGACATTCTATAACACATCATGCTTGACTCTAATCTAAACAGCAGGGTTTGTTTCTCAGCTATAATGAATCATCCATATTTGGCCATGTCATGAGATCGCTTTTGTTAGTGATGAATAATTAATGAATGTTACCAAGCAACATGATTGACACATGCATGTTAGGACTGCTTTTGGGTTATCAAGTCAAAATGAATCTTCTCTACACTCACTACATACCTGGCCCGGTTTTGTTTCCGTTTTGCTGCTGAGCAGGTTTGAAATCAGTATCTTTGCCTAAAATGAAACCACACACTGGTTTACATGCTAGCAGCCTCGTGCAAACATATTTCCATCAGGGGGTGAATATCTATTTCTGCAGCAGTGAACAGTCGCGGTGCTTCCTGCAGTGTTTATTGGTTTGTAAAGGTTGTGAGCCCGACAAAATATAA
This sequence comes from Notothenia coriiceps, assembly GCF_000735185.1. Classification (NCBI taxonomy): domain Eukaryota; kingdom Metazoa; phylum Chordata; class Actinopteri; order Perciformes; family Nototheniidae; genus Notothenia; species Notothenia coriiceps. The sequence continues at coordinate 2,063 of NW_011343480.1, read as the reverse complement.
CATTGCTTTGGGTGTCGTCAGTGACATGGAAAACATTCTGCTGAGTGTTTGTGTTTGGCTGCAGCTAAGACGGATGAGTTTACCTGAGGACAACCTGGCTCTACACATGGTGGGGGAGTCGGGGGGGGCAGCAGGCACCGTCAGGTAGTTATTCATGTCTTTAATCTGGGAAAACACAGGGAAAATATAAGTTTATGTTTTAAAATAAACATTACATTACATGTCACTTGTTAGACGCTTTTATCCAAAGCGACTTACACACATTCAATACTGTGGACAATCCCCACAGGAGCAATTTGAGGTGAAGTGTCTTGCCCAGGGACACAACGACATGCTGACTGCAGCGGGGTTTGAACCTGTGACTCCCTGATCCGAACACCAACGCACAACCCACTACACCACACGCCACACGCCTCCTAAACACACAAGTTATTTTCACAGCAGCCCAACTAACGCGTTTCAGAGATTCATCATTAATCAACATCTTAGAGGCACTTCATTAAAACTATTTGTTGCTTTCTCTGCAGGAATCCTCTCGAGTCTGCACTGGCTTCTAGCACATTTCATTTACCAAAAACGAGAGTCGGTTTTCATTATGTAATTACAGGCTGATGGAACAGAAGTTTGTGTTGGAGACGCCCAACTGCGTGAATACATCAGCCCCCATTTGTGTCGAGGAAATGAATTACGGAGACTGAAGGTGGACTTTAATTGGAATATAAATCATAGTTTTGGGTTGAATCATGTAACTGCTGCCGGTACAGAAGGAGAAGAGCTGCTCTTCCTCCGATTTGGATGCGTTTGACTTTTCTTCCTGCATCATAACATCTTCTGTTATTCACCAAATTAAAAAACAGTCTCTGTGTACCACACCTATCTTATTACAGATAGTCTCCTTTGGCGTTGGCTAATCAACAGAATGTGTTTTACCTTTAGCTGTGTGTGTGTCAATAACATTTGACACAGCAGGTTGGTGCCTCAGACTGATTGTGATTTGAGCCATTACCCTCACAGAGACTGATAACATCATATTTATAATAATAATAATCATCATACCTTCTTCTCCAGCTCGATCATCTTCTGCTTTTTGATGAGTAAGTCATCGATGCCATCCTCGAACGGATCAGCCACCAGAGTGTGTCTGTTGTAGGAGCGCAGCTGAGAGAGGAAACACAAATAAAACAACTCAGTTTATTCTGTTCCCAAGATATAGTCTTCACTGCTCCCTGTGGCAGCTTCTGACATTTAACTGATGAGTATTACAGATGTAAGAAGAGGATGAGGATTTGTTGGTATACTCAAATAACCTTTAGTATTAAGAAAAACGCTCACAGAATAATAAACCACAATGATAATTTAATGATTAACGGATAGAATATATAGAAAATAGAAAGTTGTGGCACTGTTTGTTTCTGTTTATCTCAAGGCCCTGCAGAAAATATGTTAAAGGGAACATTGATGTTTTAAATCAATGAGAAGTCTCTCGTTAAATCAATTACAATTTTTCGGTCCCTAAAAATCAAAGTCAGAATTGGTTAATGTATGAGTAGAGCTACTGATTGAATTCTAACTCTGTAAAACCAATACTAGAGTCTAGGGCGGCACGATATATCGTGTCGTGACGATAATCGCGATCGCATATTGTTTTTAGGACGTGCGATATTAAGTAGGCAAATTAACTTAAACACGTCATGTTACAATTCTTTTGCTGCTTGCTACATAAGGAAAACTCGTGCGGCTCTCATGTCAGGGGTACTTGAGTGAGTGACAGCAAACAACCAATCACAATCTCTCCAAAGCAAACTAACCCGGTGATTAAAGGTAAAAACACTGAATAAAGTTGTTTCATTTGTTTCTCCAAGGCATTTCGGCGCTGCTAACCGAGCTAGCTCTGATAACTTAAGATCCAGACGTCCGTGACTAAAATCCTTCATTCGGTTAAAGATAGTTAGAAAACTACCAATTGTATAGCATTAAAGTTCAAGAAAGGAAGGTTTGCGGACAAAAGAACCTGTCTTTTCTTCAATTCCTGTATGTTTTCATATCGCAATGTCAGTTTTTTT
>NW_011343479.1:0-2719 GCF_000735185.1 Notothenia coriiceps | reverse complement strand
TGTTTTCTGAACTGCGTTATGCTGCGTTCACAACGGACGCTATGCGAATATTCTCACCCTAACCGCTGGAGTTTCACCACGGCTGTCAGCTGTGTTTACTCCTGTCATTCAAACAGGACGCGCTGGAGAGGGGGCGGGGCTTATATCCATGTAAATACTGTGGTGGAAACCAACTACGACACAATTAACCTATTTTACCGTGATTTAATTGTAATACACATTTCAAAATAATGCCGAAGTAACTAAATACTGATAACGGTTAGTAAAAACCAAGCTGTCTACTCAGGATTCAGACAGTATTGCACTTCGTTTATTGTCTTGGTTGATTCTGTTGGCTTATATTTTATTTTATCAATAAGGTATGTATATTGTTTTTCCCTTTTGAAACAGATGTTGAGTTATGTTAAAGTCTTTGATTGCACTTCAAGTCTAAAGTTTACATTTTAATTGTTTGGCACTGACTTTTCCTCATTGATGTTTTATGTTTGACTTAGTTATGTTTTACTCTCCTTTTCATGTTTATTGACATCACTGCTAGTGCTACCTAAAACAGAAAGTGAATTTTTATACTGAGAAACTGTGCCTTGAATATTTTATTTTATTTATCTAGAGTGCACCTTACTTGGTGAAGAAACCAGTGTTAACGTTTGTTGTGTAGGGTGTAGGCCTACCTACTTGAACACTGAGGAAGCCATATCAAAATTCCTGTTGAATTGTTCATTCAGGGATTCATTGCAGAATTAAAACCAGCTTGAAATGGTATTTTGGTCTGTTACTCCTTTTTATTTTAGTTTGTGTTACCTTGTAGGTGGTTGTACTGTTAAGTAACTTGAAAAAGAACCATAATAACCGACATGAAAAAATATCGTGATAAATATCGTCTATCGTGATACTGCTTGAAAAAATATCGTGATATTATATTTTTCAATATCGCCAACCCCTAATTTGAAGATAGTTTGGCTCTGCCACTGTAGCAAAGGAGTGGCCCAGAAGATCATTGTGCCCAGTGCGTCGAGAAGCAAAATGTTATGGAATATCATGTTCATTCATTAAAAAACGTTTTGTAGCCTGATAGAGGGGGGTGAATTCAGTTTACATTTCATTATAACTTGAATTTCACACTAACTGTGCTACGTTTGGGATATTGTGCTTGAAACCTGCCTTGTTTTTTTTATTATGCTAGTGGAACTTTCCTCTGCTGATGTTCATGTGGAAGATGGCGCCAGCCCTGAGCTGTGGAAACACTGTGGTCATCAAGCCAGCGGAGCAGACCCCCCTCACAGCCCTCCACGTTGGATCACTTGTCAAAGAGGTCTGATATTGGACTTGAAACCTCTCTCAGTCCTCTTAAACGAACGCAAATGAAAAATCCCGCTCTCATGTGATCAGTCTGTTCTGCTTCCCGAGACAATCTCAAACTTAACCTTTTAACTATGTCTCCCAAAGGTCAGTTAGGTTCCTCCATGCGTAAGCTCACGGACACCACTATCTATCCCTGATGATATTTTGTCACTTTTTAATTTAAAAAAAGCAACTCTTTCCGATGTGTTCCTTATGTTTCACTGTTGTAATTATAGGTTTCAATGTCAATGTGATCTGCTATATGCTTTATATAACAGCATTCTTATTATATGGTTATAGTCCCTTCAATTTGGTAAATAAATAATGAATCCCTAATACTAATCTTATACAGTTTTAGTATATAGTAACTAATAATGTACTGAGTCATCGATTCGGTCCAGTGTCATTTGTAGAATGTTATTTCCTTGAAACCCCCAACTTCCTTTTAAGGTTTGAATCTTGTATCAAACCCAGACATTTGTTGTTAATGAAAAATAATAAGATTAGAGATAACAATATTTTTCAACATTAAGACTAATAACTAATAAATATATAATTTGATGATCATATAGAAAGAAGATATAAGGAATACCGGTATCACTTTACAATAAGACTACCCTTATAAAGGATTCATAAAGGGTTTATAATTAGGTTATTAATTAGGTTGTAAACACTTTATTAATCATTAAGAGCCATTTATAAACCAGTTCTAACATAGTTTCCAGACATCAACACAGGCTCACTATTTGGCAAGATGACTAAGCCTTATATGGCACTAGCTTACTTCGTCTTCTTCATCAGCCAACATCCTTGGTATCTGTTGTTCAGTGAGTTGATTCCCCCCCTTCCATCTTGATGTTTCTTGGCATCTCTTTATGACCATGTATTTATGAGTTACTAACATTTATAGTTGCCAAAAGGGAGCCTTGTAAAGTGTTAAACAAATCACCATTTATGAATGAGTTACTACCATTTATAATTTGTTTAAGTTTTATTAAAGGTCCCATGACATGCTTTTCCGGTTATTGCCCGTCCCCTTGTGTGTTATGTAGCTTTTTATGCATGTAAACCAGGGGTGGGGAACCTCCGGCCTCCGGGCCGTATACGGACCGCAAGACCATTTGATACGGCCCTCGAGGTAATTTATAAACACACGCAAAATCTCATCACATCTTTATATGATCCTTATAGTTATAAAAAAAGAAGAGAATAAAGGAAAAACTGGTATAAAATATTATATGACAGTAAAAAAAAGTTGTTATTAATAAACAAGAATACAGTTTAAAAGGGGAGTGATTTGTAAAATATCTATAAAGAAAAATAATGGGGTGACGTCACGCTTTGCCGAACTGCATTGTGGTTCCGTGGCGTTGCTTTG
>NW_011343478.1:0-1686 GCF_000735185.1 Notothenia coriiceps | reverse complement strand
ACACACACACACACACCTGGGACAGCATCCAGACACAGGTAACACACACACACACACACACACACACACACACACACACACACACACACACACACACACACACACACACACACACACACACACACACACACACACACACACACACACACACCCTCTCTCACTCTCTCACTCTATCTCTCTCTCTCACACACACAGACAGACACACACACTCTCTCTCTCTCACACGCACACACACACACACACACACCTGGGACAGCATCCAGACACAGGTAACACACACACACACACACACACACACACACACACACACACACACACACACACACACACACACACCTGGGACAGCATCCAGACACAGGTAACACAAACACACACACACACACACACACACACACACACACACACACCCTCTCTGACTCTCTCCTGTAGTTCCAGTGCTGCGGGGTGATCTACTTCACTGATTGGCTGGAAATGACAGAGATGGACACGCCCCCTGACTCATGCTGCTCCAATCAGTATCCAGGATGTGCAGGCCACGCCCACCTGCACGACCTCAGCGACCTGCACCAGGAGGTGAGGCTTTATTGTTTTTATTGTAATACATTTTTTTGTTTAGTTTTACATGTATTTATTTGTTATAATTTTAATAGTTTTTATTTCATTTAAAATATGCTGATAATCTTTATTTATGTGACCCTTATAATAAGTGAATATGAAGGTATATCTAGTAATGTATATCTGTGATTCCCCCCAGGGTTGCGGGCCCCGGGTGTTTTCCTTCGTGCGCGGTTGCGGCGCTCTGCAGGCGTTGCGGTTGCTAGGCGTTGCGCTGGGCGTGGCTCAGATCGTTGCCATGGCGCTGAGCCTGACGCTGATGTGGGCGCTTAGTTACGAGAGGAGGGACCTGACCTCTGACCCCCCCTCTGACACCCCCTCTGACCCCCCCCTCACTCTGGAGATGGAGCCGCTGACGTAGAAAATACAAAGAAAACCAGTCATTGTTTCTGTCAGTTTGAGACGTCTTCATTCAAACTCACCTGTTCACCATGACCTTTGACCCCTAACCCATCACAGTCTGTTCACCATGACCTTTGACCCCTAACCCATCACAGTCCTACTGCTATTTATTCATCTTTTACTTTATTATTTGCCCCTCTTGTTTGTTTGCTTGTTTACCTTGTAAAGCGGCCTTGGGTCCCTTGAAAGGCTCTATTTACAAATGTTATCTATTATTATTATTTAAGACACAAATACAAAAAAAAGAAAATATATATTTAATTGTATAAAATGTAACAAACAAATAAAACACTTAAAATCGATAAAAAGCAAAAAGTAAACAACATAAATATTGGTAGAAATAAACAATATACTTAATATTTTCTTAAGATTCTTTTAAACTCAACACTTCCTGTAGAAATTTCACAATAAAAGCCTTTTTTTTAATGCAGGTGTCCAAGGGGGCCGCCAAATAATTTGCAAAACATTTGCAAAACATTTGTGTGGAAACATTTCATTATTTCTCTTTCTCGATCCTCCTTAGCAACGGTCATCACAGTCCTTGACAGCGGTCATTACAGTCCTTAGCAACGGTCATCACAGTCCTTGACAGCGGTCTGTTCTACTGGATTGACAACTTGTCACATGTTCTGAATTGACCAATCAGAGTCAAGTATTCAACTAAACCGT
>NW_011343477.1:0-841 GCF_000735185.1 Notothenia coriiceps | reverse complement strand
CAAACAATTGTGTAGCTGTATTAAAGTCCGAGTGGAAACAGTCGTGTGTAAATCTGATTTTGTCAGAAATCGGGAGAAATGCGGGAGAAATATGACCACGGGAGGAAACCGGGAGAGGGCAATGAAATCGGGAGTCTCCCGCGAAAATCGGGAGGGTTGACAAGCATGCCCATGTATTGATTCCATCCGATAGTTGCAATAATACAAAACAAAAGGAAAACGTCTGCCTCTTCACAATGGTCAATAACAGTGAACGGATGGTTATTAAAGTAAGGTAAAATAAACAGAATCACACTAAGCCTGGTTAGTGTTGCCTGATTTTATATAAGTGTTTTTACAAGTGTGTGGTCGCATTCTAGTCACTTTGCTCAGCGCTAGGCTACAGCTTGTTACAACTTGTATTCGCCGATCTTGCCGGGTTGCCGAGTGGGGCCAGCTAAGAGAATAGACCAGACTCCAGCAAAGGTAAATTGTGTCTAGAGTGCGCCATCTAGTGGGATCAACTAAAATGGCGGGTATTGCAGGAAAAAGGCAAAAATGAATGCGGTCTTTACTATAATTTGGACAATTTTGTACCAATATTCGGCGGGCCGGATTCAAAAGCCCAACGTATGGCCCGCGGGCCTTAGTTTGCCCATGCCTGGTCTAGACCCTGGGGTTATATGCTCACGGCTGCATTTCCCCCTCAAGATATACGATTTCAGGATCTGGGTCTAATCGCCAAAGACTTAACATTTATCATATGGCATGTGACAATAAATGTTATTTAAACAAAATGAAGTCTCTCCTGATTGAAATAATTAAAGATGCACATGCTTTATTTGTCTAAATGCAATAAAAT
>NW_011343476.1:8951-13440 GCF_000735185.1 Notothenia coriiceps | reverse complement strand
GTGCTAACTCCCTTCAGGCTGCACCAGCTGTACTGTGATGCTAATGTGCTAACGTGCAAACTCCCTGTCTCCAGGCTGCACCAGGTGTATTTCGATGCCCCCACCTGTAAGGGCATTGACACGGAGCGCTTCTTCCTGGTCGGGGACTACTCTTCCTCCGCTGAGTTCTTCGTCACCATCGGAGTCTTCGCCTTCCTTTACGCCACGGCCGCGCTCAGCGTCTACGTCTTCTTCTTCGAGAAATACAAGGAGAACAACAAGGGCCCGCTCATCGTGAGTCCTCATCACAAACATCACAAACATCACAAATACAAGGAGAAAAACAAGGGCCCGCTCATCGTGAGTCCTCCTCTCAAACAGTGATTTGGTAAAGAAGCTAATAACTGTGTACTGTGTGTGTGTGTGTGTGTGTGTGTTTGTGTGTGTGTGGTTGTGTGTGTGTGTGTGTGTGTGTGTGTGTGTGTGTGTGTGTGTGTGTGTGTGTGTGTGTGTGTGTGTGTGTGTGTGTGTGTGTGTGTGTGTGTGTGTGTCTCTCTCTCCCTCTCCCCCTGATTGTCTCCCTCCAATCAGGGCCTCCATAAAGGACCTTCCCCTATGAGCTGCATGGATGGCAGTGGGTGGTCTGTGCAGCAGTGTAGTGTTCTGGTTGTTGTCTACGTGGGACGTGCAACTTGTAGAAGTTCTGAGTAGTGTTATGATTTACTGCGGTCGCTTTCTGTCATGAGAAAGTGGTTTTGGTTTTGTCGTAAGTTTGCAAATTGTCTGGTGAGCCTCTTTTTTGTTTATTAATTACAAGACCATCTTGTGGCTTCACAAATCAGTTTCCTCTCCTTTTTTCTCTCTCCCGGTTATTGTATATTGTGTTACTTCCCTTTGGTTCCCCTAGCCCAGGAGGGAACGTAACTAATGGGGCTCGTCCGGGACCTTTGAGACAAGGAGTGAGTAATTGATTGTTTGTTGTGTCGTGTTGATATTGTAGAAGTAGAAGTGTGTAGAAGTGTCGAAGTGTGTAGAAGTGTAGAAGTGTATATCAGTTTAGCGTTGGCTGAAGTCTCTTACTGTTGAACAGCTTCCTCAGTTCAGAGAGGGGAGTGTCTAGCTGGGCTGAATCAGTCCTTCCTTCAGACACTCATTTATTATTTTGCCTATTTTCGGGTTAAGTCCCTGCTGGGGATGAGTCCCTGCTGGGGATGAGTCCCTGCTGGGGGCAGGCGCTTCAGGGTTTCGGTGATGTTTGCCTTTTAAAATCGCCTCGAGCCCGGCGCGCTCCAGAACATAGGTAGGGGATTTTTGTACGCAGTTTCAAGAAGGAAGTGTTTCATTTCTACCAAACTACACTTGCAAACCGTGCAGAGAGAAGATATCTTCAACAGCAGATATCTCCAACATTCAGAAACTCAATCTAGATATAAATATCACTAAAGGTTCAATAAATGATGTACTTGAACCGTCCCGTTAGTTTCTTGTCTTATCTTTTTTTAAACGTATGTGCTCTAAGGGATGTTAGCCTTTGCAGAATAGGGCCTTTTTCATATCCCACTACGTGACATCTTCATGATCTGTTGTGTTTAGTAAAGTCCGAATTTTTTGATTTTGAGAAAAAGTCAGAATTTTGAGATTTTGAGAAAAAATCAGATTTTTGGAGAAAAAGTCAGAATTTTTTGATTTTGAGAAAAAGTCAGAATTTTGAGATTTTGAGAAAAAGTCAGATTTTTGGAGAAAAACTCAGAATTTGGAGAAAAACTCAGAATATGGAGATTTTTAGAAAAAGTCGAAATGTTTAGATTTTCAGAAAAAGTTGAAAAACAAATATTTTTAGAAGTAGTCGGAATGTTGAGATTTTAACATTTCCAGTACTGTACTGAATGTTGCATGTTTTTATTTGATTGTATTAAATTGTTTAAAATGAACTGTGTCTTGAGGGTGACTTACAAAATCTGTCCAAGGACTACAGAAGAAAAATAGCCTCTTGGCACATTCACAGAAATGTTGATGAATGTGCACTGTGCCTGTTAAACAAATGAATCAATACAAATACAAATCCTTACATTCCAACATTCTGAAAATCAATCCAGTTATAAATTACATTACATTACATGTCACTTGTTAGACACTTTTATCCAAAGCGACTTCCATACTCAATACTGTGGACAATCCCCACAGGAGCACTTTGGGGTGAAGTGTCTCAGGGACACAACGACATGCTGACTGCAGTGGGGTTTGAACCTGTGACCCCCTGTTCCCAACACCAGCGCACAACCCATTGCGCCACATACACATAAGTACAATACAAAATGTACTTGAACTGTCCCTTTAGTTTCTTGTCTTATATTTTTAAAGACATCTGTTTGTGACGGATTATTTGTTTGCCTTTCAGCCAAACGTGAGCAAAAAATAACTCAATCATTGAGTTACTCATCAATTCGACACCAACATGACTCCAAATCATTATAATGTTGCTCCGTTTCTGCTGGGTGTTAAAGTTGGTAAATGGTTGTCAACATGTTAGCCTTAAATACAGTTACACCAAAGGGGCGTTTTGAACATTTCGTGTGTTATTCCATGAGTAACCAAAATGTATACGATATAAAAACGACCAATTTCCACTATTCTCTGACAGTTTATGGATCAAACAATTTGACTAAAGTACCAACAAGTATCCTGAAAACACCAATATAAGACATGCCTAATGACTAAGAGTCCTAGTGACTGCCATCGTTTGTAAATGAAGGAATTGAATGGATTGAAAGTCATTCATAATTACGTAAAAATTCAGATTTTTGAGAAAAAGTCAGAATATGGAGATTTTTAGAAAAAGTCTAAATGTTTAGATTTTTAGAAAAAGTCGGAATTTTGAGAACAATTCAGAATGTTGAGATTTTAACATTTCCAGTACTGTATGTTGCATGTTTGTATTTGATTGTATTAAAAAGTTCAATAGAAAATGTACTTGAACTGTCCCTTTAGTTTCTTGTTACTCTGAGGGATTCTTTTTTTGCCTTTCAGCCAAACGTGAGCTAATAATAACTCAATCTTGGAGTTTTTCATCAATACAACACCAACATGACTCCAAATTAATTAAAATGTTGTTCTGTTTCTGCTGGGTGTTCAAGTTGGTAAATGGTTGTCAACATGTTAGCCTTAAATACAGTTACACCAAAGGGGCGTTTTGAACATTTATACATGTACCCCTTGTGTGTTATTCCATGAGTAACCAAAAACTACCAATTTCCACCATTTTCAATTATAAAAATTGAACTAAAGTACCAACAAGTATCCTGAAAATAGAGTCCTAGTGACCGCCATCGTTTGTAAATGAAGGAATTGAATGGGTTGAAAGTCATTCATAATTACGTATCAGCCTCAGTTCCTTATTGTATCACCTGCTGAGTCACTGGAGTAGAACTCTGCTGGCGTCATGATTTCGTCATCGCTCGTCTCTTTTAGTCTGAATTAAAAATCTAATCCTCTGGGAGTTTAACATCAAGAGCTTCTTCAAAATGCTCGACCTGAATAGATAAAAGCTCGACGAGCCTCTGAGCGTAACTAAACATAATACAAGATATCGTGGGATTTAAAAATAAACCACAACTGCACTTAAAGAAGAGAATCAGCTGAAGGTCTGAACGCTAGAATCTGAGGTTCATGTTGGAGTTCAGCTGCAGGTTCACTTTGTGACTTCAGCTGAACTCATGCCACGTGAGAGAGCGCTGGAAACACGTCCGACTGAAATAATGCAAAATAAGAAACACAGAATCAGCAGATTGTTATCCTCAGCTTTGCTTTCTCCCGTCCTCCAGCTTCAGTGCAAACACATCTCTCTCTCTCTGTCTGTCTGTCTGTCTGTCTGTCTGTCTGTATGTGTGTCTGTCTGTCTGTCTGTCTGTCTGTCTGTCTGTCTGTCTGTCTGTCTGTCTGTGTGTGTGTGTCTCATTCACTGTCCCTCAGGTTGTGGCATGTGTATACATATTGGGCAGCAAGGTGTGCCTTGTCTCCTTCTCCTAGGAGTACTCTCAGTCAGTGTTCTCTCTCTCTCTCTCTCTCTCTCTCTCTCTCTCTCTCTCTCTCTCTCTCTCTCTCTCTCTCTCTCTCTCTCTCCAAAGCACCGCTGCATTTGGCATTTCAGTTTCCATGGTGACTGAAGCACTGGCAGACTAAAATATATCTGAAAAACATTTTTNTCCATTATCCTCCCTCCGTTCCTCCCTCTCCGTCGTGCAATCATCCGTCAGCCTCTCTCTCTACGCGGGGAGTCAAAATGCTAATGTGTGCTTTTTTCTTTCAGCTGCTTTCTTCACTCTTTGATTTTCTGCAGCGATGTCAGTGTGGCTCTTCAGTTGCAGCATTGCTACTTTCTTTCTGTCCTGATGTGAGCTCCTGTTGATGTGTGTCATGCCCTTTGATGAGCACAATACCCTCGTTCTACTCTTTTGCTGTCGTTTCTAAATATGAGAGAGCTTCACTGGCAGTTGTTCACCCTAAACGCTGC
>NW_011343476.1:7343-8930 GCF_000735185.1 Notothenia coriiceps | reverse complement strand
TATATATATATATATATATATATATATATGAGAGAGAGAGCTCTGTTTTCCAGTCTGACTCTATTTAATTTATTGTTTTGGTTGTGTGTGATTTAATTAATTTATTATAATTTAATTAATTTGTTTTATTTATTAATTTATATATTTTAATATTATTTCACATTTCATTTGCAATGTTGAATGTTCAATAAAAAGTTATGTTTGAAAAGATGTACTTGAATTATTATTATATATTATCATTATGTCTAAAATGGTCTTAAAACGGTGCCGACAATATTATCGTTTATCGCAATAATTTCCAGAAAAATGTATCGTCCAACAAAATGAATTATCGTGACAGGCCTACGTGCATATGATACGCTGATACCTCAAACATTAGAACAAAGAGCTCTGGGGCTTCAGGCTGGATCGCCGTTCCAATGACACTTTCAATGTTTGCGGTGCAACAAGCGACACAGCAGCTTATTGGGTTAGGGTTAAATAAATGGCAAAGATATGTAGAAAATAAACGCATTTAAGATACGTTCATAACAAACGTAACGGGGGAGTATCTACGCACGCAAAAACGGACTTCTGCGTATCTATGGCACGCCTTTGCAAAGTCGTGTCATTTGTACGCAGACTGAAGAGAGTGGGCTGGTGAAGCAGTGAAAGATGGCATCGAATGTCCTGACGGGTTCCTCATCTTTTGAACCCACTGTTCTGCGGTGGCCGACATGTTCTGTATTTTGAAAGCCATTATTTTCAGTAAATAAAGCTTATTTTTTGCATATTTTTGACAATGTTACAAAAAGGTGACATTTTTTCGTGTGGCAGATAATTTCTCTTAGTTTGGGCACTAATGTGAGTTTTTTTAATGTCACTATTTTTACTTTTTTGTGAATTAAAAAGCTTTTTAAAATAAGTATTTTTATTCATGTGAAAAGTGGTGCAAACATATATTTGTACTAGGAATATTTTTTGCAGCGTTGACTAAAAGCATTGACTAAACCAAACGCTGCAAGAAGCTCACAGTTGTGAAAGATATTTTTAAACAGGTCTGCAGTTTCTTCATACCATCATGTAACGTTGAAGGGACAGGAACAAGCTTGATGACTTGAAATGTGACTACTTTGCACACATTGGACAGGAGATCCTAGAACATATTGCACAGCCTTAGTTTTGTTAACCCCTTTCCACCGAGGCAAGATCAGAGCTGTTTTGAAGCCTGATGGATAACCAGTGTTTCTCGTGTGTGCGATTGGAAAGCCACCATAAACCAAATCAATGTGCTGCTTCTGTTCCACCGGCAAATACCAAATGTATAATGATTTATAAGCTTACGAAGAACAACTGAGAGGGACATTATTAGGAAAGCAGTGACGCAATGACGTCCATCGGCTTCTGTTGGTGGAAAAGCAAACTGGTTCTTAAAGGTCACCTATAATGCAAAATCCTCTTCTCCATGTCTCTTCTACATCAACATGTGTCCCCTCTTCTTCATGTCTCTTCTACATCAACATGTGTCCCCTCTTCTTCATGTCTCTTCTACATCAACATGTGTCCCCTCTTCTTCATGTCTCTTCTACATCAACATGTGTCCCCTCT
>NW_011343476.1:3903-4637 GCF_000735185.1 Notothenia coriiceps | reverse complement strand
TGTTATGGATGTTCTTTCCAAAGTTCAGGTGGGTGTTGAACTTTCTTAATGCTGTGGGATGAAACTGCCTCTGAGTCAAAGACAACATCAATACATTTCTTTAGTTCTTCTTCATAAGTGCTAAAGTAGAAAAGTACGTAACGGAAACAAAGAACATCAATAAATATATAAAAAAGCAGCATAAATACATGTAATATTATAATGGCATTGCTCCTTAGTTTCATGATTTAAAACAACTATTGAACTTTCATTCAACTCAATGTCGATGGAGAGCCTTAAGAGGAATACTAAATATGAGGAGAGGGGGAGATGTACACATTTAATCCAAAACAACTTACATAATAATTCATGAAGAAGCAAACAAAGGGACTTGAGCCTTAAAAAGCAGAATTCTGCGTCTAAATGTAGTTTTCTGCAGTTTGAGCTTCAGCTGAAGAATACACAGATACTCTTCTGGACGCACAGCACTGAGTCTGAACACAGACGAGATATTTTTAGATTTCAGACCCAGCGTGACTCATGTTTTCTGGGGGAAGACATTATCTCTGACGTCTAATGCATAGAAAGGGCTCAGTAATGACGCCAAGAAGGTTTAAAACCTGCCTGAGAATCATCCAGTGTTCGTACTACTTAAGTATTTCCATTTCATGCCACACATACTTCAATTGCACTTCATTTCAGATGCAAATATTGTACTTTTTACACATGTATGTAACCGTGTTTCTTTGTATATA
>NW_011343476.1:0-3647 GCF_000735185.1 Notothenia coriiceps | reverse complement strand
TATAAAAAATATTAATATGAAAATAAGAGGTTAAAATAAGGATTTGCAGTAAAAAAATAAATAAAATAAATATATATATATAGAAACATAAAAGGTTAAAGGGGACCTATCATGCAAAATGCACTTTCTGATGTCTTTTCTACATAACCATGTGTCCCCTGTGTGTCGGGGAACTCACGCAGCGTCAGAAAATAAAACCCTCTCTCTTTTCCTCTGTACTCAAATCTCTAAAAACGGGGGAACAACGGAGCTGATCCAGATTTGCGTCCGATATGACGTAATATCTGAAATGTGGACCCACGGCCCTATCAGAAACGTTGCTATCAGAAACAATGCCCGACTGTTTTGGACGTAATATGGTCGGTGTTTACATTAGCATGGCTAACACTCAGAGCTAACCTGTACTGGAGAGCATGTGTGTGAAGAAGCAGGAAGTAAAAAGGAACTCACCTTGTGGTATAACCGGCAAGAGAGAAAGCCTTTGAGCTCCATACTGTTTCAGAGAGAATCCTTGATAATCCTTGATATGGCGTTTCATCACAGCAGTGTTTAGTTTAGACAGTAGCTGCCGGGTCCCGTATGAGCTCAGCCCCCTCCTCTTTTATTTTTAAGCTTGATACCAAAATCAGGACTTTAGAAACAGGAAGTGAAATAGAGGGATATGAGGCATGGCTAGAGGTTGATCTGTTTGGTATTTGGAGCAAAACACTTCATAGACATGTTTTTTATATATTGTTATATATCTGAGACCTATGCTGTTGCCTAAAAGTAGCATGATAGGTGACCTTTAAGAAAAGGATCTTAGTACTTCTTCCTCGTCTGCTCTTCATTATCAAAGTAAACTGCTATAAAAACCTAATTCTGCATACTTCAATGGTGCAACTTTTCCAAAGTGTTATCTAATCGGTGATGCAAACACAGGTATGGTGAAAAAAGAGAGAACTATTCGAAGCAGAAAAAGAACAGCGTAATATACCATCTGACAAAGACCTGTGCTATAATGCTTCAATGAACTGTTCTTTATAATATACTCAGATCAATAGAGGCAGAGATGTTAAGTTATAAATCAAGGGTTTTTATTATTATTTGCAGCAGGGGTGGGGAACCTTTTTCCTTTCAATTTCTTCAACATCCTCCGAGGGCCGTACAAATGATTGAACTCAACCTCTGCTTAAAAAAAACTAAGATCACAGCCCATTCGTTTGGCCTTTCTTTCATGCTGTGCAAAGAAAAAGCAACCTCTGAATCCAGAGATCTCACCATGACTCACGTATACATGCACGTGCACGGTGTGGCATGCATGCACGTGCATGGTGTGGCATGACCACCACAACAGAAAGATATGGACACAAGATGTGTGCAAATGTGTTTAGTTTCTTATCCATGTGAAGATGATTTAAGTGGGGGGGGGGACCCTAACCTCCTCTAGGGGGGTCTGGGGGCATGCTCCCTCGGGAAGATTTGTTTTTAAATATTGAAGTTAAAAGCATCAATCTGGTGCACTTTGAGAGCAACATGAAGAGATCTATGGATACATCTCAACACCCATATGAGACAGAACTGTAAGCAGATTCTTCTTTTTGGATATTTTACAAATCACTCCCCTTTTAAACTCTGTGGTCAACAGACGTGTTTCGGGGGTGAGGTGTTGCATACTGTGTCTGAGGGGCATCTGTATATCCCATTGTCTTGTAGGGTGTGATGGTTTAGCACACAGTGCCAGAGGGGGTCTCAGCTGGCCTCCCAGAATGTTGTTGCAATGTAGATCTGCTTTGATGTCCTCTTATAAAGAGAGCCTGTTTCACTCAGAGCAGGACGTGCTCTTTGGAGGAGACGTCATACTTGCAAGTATAAATATCTTTATTGCCTTTAATACAAATATTGTGTTGCTGTACGTTTGATACCTAACTGATTATTTTCCCTAGATCACAGCTGATTTTAAATCTGCAACGACAAAACCATTATAGCATTGAAATGTACTGGAGATAAATGCATAGTGTTTTACAAAAGTCCTTTAAATCATTGGTACAGTAGGGCGACTGCTGAAAACACCTCGACCTCTTCTGAGTGGGTCATTGTGCCAAGAGTCACTATTCTCGTTGGTGATCAATGCATTGAATTCCATGAAGACAGATTGTGGTGAACATTAACAGCCTCACCCTGAAAGAACTGACCTTTGGACTCATAAAGTTCAAACTATCATGAGGCGAGGCAATACAACCGAGAAGGGTTGCACAATGACGGATGAGAAATAACATCATTAACAGTTTAGTTTCCCCTGAGAAAGAACGACGATAGGAAAGGGAACTGGAATACTGCCTGTTCAACCTGATGGAGAGGTTTCACAAGGAGAAAGACTAAAACTAACTTCCAGGGAGGTTTCAAGAAGGAAGTGTTCTGCTTCACTCTGAGACTTCACGGCTTCCAGTATGGAGCACGATCTGAGCTGTCCGGTCTGTTATGACATCTTTAGAGATCCCGTCATCCTGTCCTGCTGCCACAGCTTCTGTTGAGGCT
This sequence comes from Notothenia coriiceps, assembly GCF_000735185.1. NCBI lineage: Eukaryota > Metazoa > Chordata > Actinopteri > Perciformes > Nototheniidae > Notothenia > Notothenia coriiceps. The sequence goes on along the minus strand of NW_011343476.1, from coordinate 1,130 downwards.
GTCTGCAGAGCTGGTGGAGAGAGAAAGAAGGGAAGGAGTGTCCGGTCTGTAAGACGGGACATTTAAAGAACTCACTTCCTCCTAACTTTGCTTTAAAGAACCTGTGTGAGAGTTTCTTAGAGGAGAGAGAGCAGAGACCTCCGGAGGCTCTCTGCAGTCTGCACTCTGAGAGACTCACACGCTTCTGTCTGGACCATCAGCAGCCAGTGTGTCTCGTCTGCAGAGATTCAGAGAAACACAGCGAGCACAGATTCAGACCCATCGATGAAGCTGCTCGACGACACAGGAAGGAGCTCCAGGAGTCTCTGCAGCCTCTGAAGAAGAAGTTAGAGACTTTTGAACGAGTTAAAGTGAAGTTTGATCAAACAGCAGGACACCTGAAGCTCCAGGCTCAACACACAGAGACGCAGATTAAGGAGCAGTTTCAGAAGCTTCACCAGTTTCTAGAAGAGGAAGAGGAGGCCAGGATGGCTGCACTGAGGGAGGAAGAGAAGCAGAAGAGGAGGATGATGGAGGAGAAGATGGAGGCTGTGAGCAGAGAGATAGCAGCTCTTTCTCACACAGTCAGAGCCACAGAGGAGGAGCTGAGAGCTGAAGACGTCTCCTTCCTGCTCAGCTACAAGGCTGCAGTGGAGAGGCTGCAGCGCCCCCTGCTGGAGGCTCCACAGCTGCCCTCAGGAGCTCTGGTAGACCAGGCCAAACACCTGGGCAACCTCAGCTTCAACATCTGGAGCACGATGAAGGACATGGTGTCCTACCATCCTGTTGTCCTGGACCCAAACACTGCTGGTTCTGACCTCGTCCTGTCTGAAGATCTGACCTGTGTGGGACCAGGAGAGGAGAAACCTCCTGATAACCCAGAGAGGCTAGATAGCTCTGTCCTGGGCTCTGAGGGCTTTGACTCAGGGACTCACAGCTGGGACGTCCAGGTTGGAGACAACACAGACTGGGATCTGGGTGTGTTAGCAGAGTCTGCACAGAGGAAGGGAGACGTAATGTCTGGATTATTGAGAATACGTAATACGTGGTTTGGTGGATACATAGCATCCTCTCCATCCGGTCCATCCACTGGTCTCTCAGTTCAGAAGAGGCCTCAGAGGGTCAGAGTGAATCTGGACTATAACGGAGGA
>NW_011343475.1:0-1393 GCF_000735185.1 Notothenia coriiceps | reverse complement strand
TTGATGAGAAACGGTAAGAAATGATCGGGGAATCCCTCCGGAGTGGAGTCATGACGACTGGATCTGAATTATGTTTTTGTATTTGGCGGTTTGTGTCCCAGCTGTCGATCAGCTGTGCGCAGCGTCTCCACTGCACCCTGTGCATCTCAACAGCCCCCCCCGCAGCAACTCTATATCAAGAGGAAATACAACTAATGTGTTGTGTTATATTAGCTGTACAATTTACCACATATGGTGCTCTTAGTTTCCATACCTCCTGTTTTTTACGAGCGACTTATCAAGTCTTGGCAAACGGCATAACACACGATTAAACATGTATTAAACATGTATTAAACCATGCTCGTATCTACAACCTATAGAAATGCAAAACGGCGTCAGTTTAGACGTAATCCTGTCCTCCTGCTTACCGCATCATTTATGAGAAAACATTTCATAACATTAACACAACATATTCGAGGTGGTTTTAAATAACATATCCGTATTTATTTATTTCTCCCAGTTATGTTTTTGTGTGCACTGAGGAGTCTCAAGCAGGCGTTTGTTAAATCATTTTAAGATTGGCTTTAATCAATGTTTGAAAATGAATTCTTCATATATGATAAATGAGAGGTAACATTTTATTTATGGTATTATTTCCACATATTTCTCTCCATTCTTCCTTCTCCCAACGGTGTCGCAGTTTCTCGTCTCTCCCGTTTTTGTGCTTAGTGCGTACGCATGGGTTAGAGTTTGCATGGAGGACCGCACGTTTTCCCGTCAAGTTAGTATTTGTAAATCGCAAACATTGCGTAGAAACTGACGCCATTTTTTGAGCGTATATCCCTTTATAAATGAGGGCCCTGAACAGTCAGTCGTTGTTGGGATTAAACTTAAAATGTTTCGCTAATTTATTATTTTATTCTGCAGAGTGAAAGAGACATGAGGAAGGAGGACAGACATGCCGAGGATCCTGGGTAAGACAACACCTCCACCTTCCTGTGACCAAATATTATATTCTGACAACATAATGATAACCTGAGATTACAGAAAACCAGGACAGTCAAAGGCAGGACAAAGGATCAGAACAATACTTTATAAAAAAAGTTATATTTATCATCAATGAGACTCTTTCCTCACAATATGATGAATCTTCAGTTTCTGCTTCTAACACAACCTTCAGTTGGACGGCCTAAGGCTGCTCAACATTAAGACAAACATATAAAGGTGTATCGTCTGCATGTTGTCGTCATGTGGAGTGCCACAGGGTTTTATACTCGGCCCACTTTTGTTTTGTTGCTCTTTCCTTTAAATGGGCTTCATAAACACATTAAAGAGGTCCTATTCTTCTTCTGTGGTGTCCCCTCACCTGTAGAGTGTTCTATCGGTGTTAGTGCATGTCAACGGTCTGCAAAGG
>NW_011343474.1:0-3262 GCF_000735185.1 Notothenia coriiceps | reverse complement strand
TGTTAAAAACAATTCACTCACATATTCATAATCATGAAGGTGGAATCTAACTATATCAATAATAATATTTATTGCATCCATTGGTAGAAACATGTTTTTTTCTGCTGTAAAGTTGGGCATTTTACCATGGGGGTCTATGGAAATTGCTCCTTTCTGCAGTCAGTCCCTAGCGGCCCATGTATGAACTGCAGTGTGTGGCACTTCCGTATTGGCATCCCGGCTGTTCCCAAGAGTTTGCCGCTTGGTAATAATGTGTCAAATGATTTGCCACCATTAAAACTGCTCACCTTTCGTGGAGTGAATACAAACATTAGCGCAAAGATGGTGTCCGCACCCAGAACAACAGGAGAAATACGGTGTCCCACAATGGACAAAAAACAACAATTTGCTGCGCAACAGCAACACCTAGTGGCCTGTCAAGGCTGCTACCTTACACAAACATAAGTTTTGAATGAGAAAAAAGTCACAACATCAAACTGCAAAAATCTGAGTTTGTAATCACTCTAAAATAGTAATCATCAAGAAACATCCTCCGACAAATACAAAAACAATATATCCACAGTAATTTTCTGATTATGGTAATGGTTAACTTGTATAATGTGAAATAATATAGCTTTATATTAAGCAACTATACCAAACAAATATCAATATATGCAAAGATAAACTATCATATAAAGAATGTGGTCAAAACATTGTGAATAGACATTACATTGTGTCATTTATTCAATGTTATACAATAAAGGATAAGTGGCGCAGAAACTCAAATGATTACAGGTGAAAGAAGACAGACGTGTGACAGGCAGTTTTTCTTGGAAAGCTAAGCTGGTCAACTTTTCCCCACTTTGACCAGCTGTTTTTGATTATTTGTGTCCGGTTGGTTGGTATCTTTTAGCCATATAAACATCCGGAAGCTCAATGTGTCACAGGAATTTCCAAGTTGGTCCACTCTTTCAACCTGATTTCACCCCTTTCTTTCACCAGAGCCAAAACTCTGATCCATGCCATGTCAGTTAAGGCTCACGGTGTCCTATAAAGGGCACATATCTTTGAGGAATAAATTATTTACAGAATTGTAATTCTGTTGTGAAAAGGTGATCGCAATTTTGCTAAAATGTTTCATGTGGTTATGAGGTGGAATGTGTAAATGTGTGTTTGTGTGTGCATATGCATGAACGTGTGGATACATGTAGGTACGTGGATGCAGCTATTGCAAATTGTGTTTAAATATGAGCATGAGCATTTCTCCCAATATGTTTTCTGTGCAATGAAAAAGTAAAACGCCCACTGCATTTTTGGCGGATGTAGTTCACCGTGATGTAGAGCAACCATTGTGATGTAGCACAAAAAGTGTCTGATGTGACGCATAAAAGTTGTGATGTAGCAAGCGAGCCAGGACTCATTAGATTGTCTCCCAGCAGAGATATATTAATGAAAGCAGAACAGACTTAAAAATAGCTGCTCCCCATTCAGACAATTTATCTGGCCAACACACTTACTGACAGACAGATAGGCTGATGTGGCCTACAAGACTTAAAACACAGATACAGCCCCAAGAACAACCAATATGTTCTAGCATCTTTGCTATAAATGTTCCCTTTAGAGTATTCAAATAATCAAAATGTCTAAAAACTACACCAAATACACCCATGCTAGAGCTTGTGGTGCTCCATCCACTATAAATGAAAAGTATGATGACACTTTAAATAGGTCATTGTGACACTGGAGAGTATTTTATAGTTTTATCTCCATTATCTCCACTCTGATGGGCAAGAATCGATTGGGGCCGCTAAAAGCACCATGATTTGTGCATCACTTGCAACAACTAACTGCCCAGTCTATGAATCTAAATAAAAAAAAAAAAATTGCATTAATGGTATTACAGCATGAACATATCCATAACATTTTACATCTGAGTTCAATTTGCCCATTTTTTGCCTTATTTATTATCAAAATACCACATAGATAAACCATTTAAATGTATTTTTCATGACAAAACTTTCATTGCATTCCAAAATAAATGTGTGAGTGGACTACTCATCATAAATGGGTTTCATTTAACACCAACTCTCTGCAAATTATAATAATTTCACTTTAAATGCATTTGGCGATTAGCACTGATCTTTGTGCTCATTTGCATACAAAGTGCTACATTTATCTCTAAATGTATTTATTTTACTTTCATGAAATATGTGCTAATATTACAGGAACATTTAGGTGCTATTGATAAGATGCGCATTTAGGGGTTTTAACCCTTTGCAAGGGCTTTTGGTAGCACTTTTTTTTTGGTCTAATTTGTGCAGGTTTATCGGCCACAAAAGCTGGATACCCCATTCTGTATTTGTAGCTAGAGTTTTTAACATGAACAAACTCTTGGGGTTCTGATGTAAATAGCCAGCAGAATTGTTTGGCAAACAAGTCTGTTTTACCTGCGTATGTTAGTTTCTACCTTATGTCCACTGAGATAAAAAAAAGAATTAAGCTGTGTCTAGCTTATTACGAAAACAGTGAACCTTGATGGGAAAGTAGTTCTCTAGTTAACCTAGAGGGCTTTAGTGCAGATATTAAGGGTCTGCATGAAGATGTCAATACAATGTTTCTTCCCTTTTTACTTCAGTGCTGATGATTTTGCATAAGAGCCATATAATTCAGGAATGTGTACAAAATGAAACCCTCAAATAATGTTTTAGTTCACACACTTTCCTCTTGTACAATCCTCGTTGTAACACACGTGACTTGCATCATTCTTTGGCTTTGGTGGATGGCATTTGGATTGTTTTTGATCAATTCACAAGATTTTAAATCTAGACAGTAGGAATAAATATACCATAAACCTTTGACTCCCCTGATCATAAACACATCCTGATGTATGTGCTGTCTGGTCTATTTAACCAATCAAATGACTCTTGCAGCAATCAACCCATGACTCACACCTCAGTCACATGAACTCGTAGCCGCAGAGAAATCATCCTTGCTGAGATAGAGAGACTGAGAGGAGAAAGATAAGGAAAGAGAATGGAGAATTGAAGTGAGTTGACTCTCACGTGTTGAGGAAGATGGGAAGATTTTGCTCGGGGATAGCTGTTTTCCACACAATGTCCAAAAATATATTTTTTTTCTCCCTCTATTCATCCATCTAGATCAGGGGTGGGGAACCTTTTTCCTCTCAAGGGCCATTTCAATTTTTTCAACATCCTCCGAGGGCCGTACAAATTATTGACCTCTGCTTAAAAATACTAAAATCACAGCCCATTCATTTCGCCTT
>NW_011343473.1:0-1953 GCF_000735185.1 Notothenia coriiceps | reverse complement strand
AATGCCATAATCTTTCTAATGCTTCAAACGTATGGATGGATGTACTCTTTAGGATATAATTAAGGTGATGGTGGTGGTGATATGAATTAAACACAATAAAGATATCCCATAATGTGATGTCATGTGACCGCAGCTTCAGCTCCCAGCATGCACCTCTTCTACGCCAAAGCAGAAGCGTTCAGGTGCACTCTGAACAGTGGGTCACTCTGTAAAAACACTTTTCTATGTTTTGGACTCTTTGGTGGTTTTGACTGTTTCACGCCCCCTGTTGGATGTTTTCTGTAAATGCTGTCGACACGTTTTAATAAAGACTCTTTGATATCTGAAGGTAAACCGTTTTAATGTGTCCCACAGAGCCTGAACGCCACACGATATTTAATACAAATATTAAATATTTGTATTAAAACATGCAACCTCAAAGTTTTCAGCACGTTATTGTGTCACAATCAATCGTATAATAACCATAGTTGTTCTAAAATATTGTTTTAATATATTGTTCAATAGTTTTTTTATCTAAACCAACATGTACCTGTGGATGAACATGTTTTACATTATATTGAAAGGGTTAATACTGTGACAGTCATATCTGTTTCCAGGTCAACAGGTTGAACTGAGCGGGTGGAAGGTATTACAATCTAGGGTTAGGAAACTTCTCTCAAGATACTCTCAATCTGTTCATCATCTCTAAAGAGTTTGGATTTTCAGAAAGTGAGACAAGAGTCAGAGCCAGAAGGAGGAGAGAGTTCAGAGGAGAGAAGGAGGTGAGAGTTGAGGAGAGAAGGAGGTGAGAGGAGAGGAGAGAAGGAGGTGAGAGTTGAGGGTAGAGGAGAGAAGGAGTTGAGAGTTGAGTATTGGGACGGGTCCTGCTCTCAGGTAAACAGCCTCTCTCAGTTGCTTACCGTTAACCCGGGTTAAAGTGTGTGTAAAGTGTGTTTAAAGAGTGTGTAAAGAGTGCAGCAGGGTGTCTCTGATCAGGGTCCGCTGTTAGGGTGATGAAGATCAACTTCTGTCACTTTATTAACTTTAGAAACTTCGACGGACTTTGAACTGTCCTCCTCTGTTAGCTTAGCTCCGCTAGCATCGGCTCAGAAAACCGGATTAAACTCAGCTAAACCCGGGTAACACTGTTGGCCCGGGTCGGTACCGGCTGTACCGGACCGGGTCCACCTGTGACGTCAGTCCCCCTGTGACGTCAGTCCCCCGGTATTAAACAGTTACCGTTAGATCTGTCCGTTAGCCGCTCAGAGAACGGTACATCCGGGTTCTTTCTGACTGCTTCACTGCTGCTTAATAAGCTCTCTTTATACAGTTAGAGCGGATCGATCCGGGTCACCTGAGAATATAATATAACATATGTACTGTTCTAGTGTAGAGAAAGGAGCGTAGAAACAGGTGAATCTGTCAGAGTGCAGTGTGCTGTGTTCTCCAGCAGAGGGCGCTGTGACACTGTTACAGGAAATAACATCACATCAGAATGAGAAGGAAAACATTCAAATACAAATACATTATTAATAATAATAAATAACAATGACTAAATAATTTACAATAATAATATATAAGGTGATCATCAGGTAAATATATAAGGTGATCATCAGGTAAATATCTCAGGTGATCATCAGGTGGACCCTCGCTCACCATGCTGTCTCTGTGACGACTTCCTGTGACACGCTGCTGTTCCGGTTCTCTGATTGGTCCCGCTCACTTCTTGTCAGAATGCAATGGACCTATCAACAGCTGAGGCGGAGCTCCAGGATCAGAAAGCTGACGGCCGCGCTGATAACCGCCTACGCCGTGAAGAAGATGTACCTGTACACCTGGAGGAGGGTACAGGTGAGACACACACACACACACACACACACACACACACACACACACACACACACACACACACACACACACACACACACACACACACACACACACACACACACACACACACACACACACTGTCAT
>NW_011343472.1:0-2274 GCF_000735185.1 Notothenia coriiceps | reverse complement strand
TGTGTGTGTGTGTGTGTGTGTGTGTGTGTGTGTGTGTGTGTGTGTGTGTGTGTGTGTGTGTGTGTGTGTGTGTGTGTGTATGTTTATTTATCACGGGCACATAGTATCTGTCCCCGGCTGTTTGAAGAGCAAGCATGGGAAACAAAATACAGAGTTTACCTCTTTGCATCCAGCTAGTCACACACACAGTTACAATCATACTCCCTGTAATTGACATAATTAATAGATAGTTTAGCTTCTCACCATCATTTGCTGTGGCCCACTGATGTTAACGATCGTAACTGAAAGGCTGCTTGTCAAACGTAAACATTCAGCCACGTGACTCGCAAACTCTCGCGAGAGTTTTACACAAGACGGATCCTTTCTAGCCATAACCCTGCACCGGGCGCTGACATTGGTGCCCGGTGATCATCAGATTTGAAGACGCTGAATGGCGGAAATTATGTTTCGGAGCTATAGCTTACAGATAGCAACAGTCAGCTGCTAGTGGCTGCTGCTGCACTGGTTGAGGGCTCCTCTCTTAGCGCCCAGACGAGAGAGGGTAATGATACACGGGCAAGGCCAGGCAGGAAACATGTGACAATCAGTAACTTTAGACATCGTAACACCATTTTACACGAGATTTTATTGTAGATTATACATTTTACTGATACCAATTATATAATATTTACCTTGTTCATTAAAAATTAAAATTAAAAAAATATATTTAAAAAAATATATATTTAAAAAAATATATATATTTTTTAATTTTAATTTTTTTAATTTTAATTTCTAATGTGGGAAGAGGTGGGGCGGCGCCCCTAGCGCCCCTTTGGGCCGGCCGCCACTGGGCGGGTGTGAACATAAAAGACAGCGTCATAGCTCAATCCCATCATGTCAAAGATCATGAAAACAATACAGATTCGCTGCCAATAAAAGTGGGAGGGTCTGTGTTCTGTCGTCTGAAGTGAAAACATCTTATTGATATTTCTTTCTATTTTATTGATTTGCATTGCGTTTGATGTTGAGCTAATCCAAAAGTAACGGAAAGTAATTAGATTACATTCCTTTAATATTGTGATACTCAGATTAGGTTACTGATTATATATTTTGTACAGGCAACTAGTAATTGTAACGGATTACATTTTAAAATAACCGTCCCAACTCTGATGGTAATATATTTTAGTTGGCGTTGTTTCCTGCTATCTCCTGTCCATCATCCGGTCCAGTAGATGGCGATAATGCACCAACACGTCTCACCAGTAAACCTTAAAAAATAATAATAATAAGAAGAAGAAGATCTCCCAGCCTGCACTGCTGCTGCTGCTGCTGTGTCCGACGTTACCGAACTACTCTGACTACAATCTGCGAGAGACTGTCAGCCCTGAACCAGACACAGAACCAGCCGCCCTGTGTCTCCAGGATGAGTATCCGGACCCTGCTCGCCTCCAGCGGGATGATCGCTGCCATCGGGCTCGGCTACGGGATGTGGTCGATAATCTCTCCCGGAGAAGAGAGGCGCAGAGAGATGGTCAAGGTGAATCAGCTGATCAGCATTCACTATATACACTAGCCTACTAAGTGAAACTCAACTAAGATAAAAAAAAATGCACCACTTTGTGTATCAAGCACAACAGTTGCTTTTATATTTTAGAAGCTCACATTCAATTATAGTTTCCTACTGTAAATGTAATATATCGTAGGATGACACTGAAATATCTCTATGGAGGCCTATGTAAAAATCACTAGAGCTAAGATTGGACTCAGAGAAAAAATAAAATAAAAATGCATATACATTTAAAAATAATAAAAAAATGAAAAAGTATGGAGAAAGCAGTTAACACGCTTTGTTTATCTTAGCAGGCATCCTACTGTGTTGGGTGTACTGTCTGTGGATGGTTGGCTCTCAATGCAGATTCTGTCTTTATGTGCAAACTTTTTTTTAAAATAATTGTATCCTATTTTGTATGCTTTTATCCCTGTGCTTTAAACAGTTGCCTGCTAGGGGACTTCAAATGAATATGCATATTATGTAATTAATAATCACTGTGCCTATGAAATAATTACATAAACTACGTGTATTATTGTTGTTCTTCAACATACCAAATAAATTCTATGTTAAATCCTAGTCGCCGATAAACCTTATTTGGGATCAAAAGTCAAACAAAATTGTCGACAAATATTAAAAACCAGCACGACCAAAAGATAGCTTTCATTACATAAAAGGATCATAAAACTGCATGTGTGATTTGACTCGTTAACGTTTTGGCAGCAATACACTTTAAAGGTGGGGTA
>NW_011343471.1:0-2651 GCF_000735185.1 Notothenia coriiceps | reverse complement strand
TAACTAGTTTGGCAATATTATTCCGTGCATGTGTTAAAAACCTTATTTCCATTTGATTCATTGGATTACTCGCGTGAATGTTTAGCACGTAAATGCTTTCGTTTTTAAAACCGTCCGACCTCCACTACAAAACCATCAACCAGTTGCATAGGATTAAAAAATGTCAACGCTCACTCACCCCGTCTTAAACAAAGAAGAGCCTCTGTCTCTCGTTGTGCTGGATGAAGTCACTGGCGACGAGTAAACCCAAAATAGTCCCAAACAGGCGCAGAGGCATTTTTCTTGTTTACTAGTTGTCCGAGTTCGGGGCCGGCAAATGCTGCCGCCATCTTGCTCAGCTCAGCTCTGTGCTGAGCTCTGAGAGCGGGAAAGACGGACTGCCCTCCCCTGCCCTCTGCTGGCGCGTGCTGTGCATTACAACCAATGTCGTCCCTGTCAAAACTCCGTGTCAGTGTAATAGAATGAAACGCATCTGTGATTTGGCGCACAGTCTGTGACGTCACGGTATTGAAAATCATACCGACGGTATTTCGAAATACCCTGGTATACCGTAATACCGTCATACCGCCCAAGCCTAGCGCACATTAGCTAAATAATAGAAGTTTACTTGAAATATGTTTGGAACATTCACAAACGTCTTTTTAGGGTCACTATGGGAGGGACCCTCGGTTTTAAATGTGTTATAAATATATAGGGGAGAGTGGGGTAAGATGAGCCAATTTTTACTTTCGTTGTCAGCTAGGCAAGGAAAAATGAGATAGAAGTCAAATGACAACAACAACCTTTACTTTGGGATGTCTTCTGTCAATCAAAATGAAAATAATGCATATATCACAAATGGCTATAATCATTGACTCAATTTACCCCACAGTCGCTTTTTTGGACAACAACTGTCTAGTTTAGTCCTTCATGCTAATCTTTAGCTAAATGATTGACATGGTTTACACACCCTGCTGAATAACCAACATGTATGATATATATTTTTAGACCTGGTTAATTTGAACAGTAATTATACCTGACATGTTGAAACTTTACTTTGATACCCAAAACATGGTTTAATGTCAAAAAAACATTACAATTTTACCACATGATCTCTCCATCACAGCCAAATAGAAATTATGGGTGCTTCCTGGATGTATGGTCATATGACAACAAATATGCTAACTTCCCTAGATTCAGGGGCTGGGTGAACTTATCCACTGGCTTCATTTACCCCTCCCTCCGCTAAATGTGTTTTCATTTTTTTTTCCTGTTAACGTTTATATAATATTTGTTTTGAATGTATTATTTTAATATTTTTTAGGTAGGATTTTGTATTAATTATTTATAGTATCATTATAACTATTATTATTATTATTATTATTATTATTATTATTATTATTATACAGACATATATGTTTAGTACATATAAATGCAAGTTTTTTCATCCACTTTTATTTTCAATGTATTTGTTATGTTAGGTGATTTACTTATTATTACGTTTTATTTTATTTATTTATTATTGGTATTAATAATACGCATAATAATTAATATTACCAATAATAACATTTATTTTGATAATTATTAATAATGTAATAATAATAATTGAGTTTTATTTTCATTCACAAAAGAAAATCAAAATAAAGCTGTTTTATGACAAAGCAATCAATAATACATGTTGTTTTGTCCTGTGTTATTCATAGTCTTTGCCAAAATATAAATTTTTTGAACAACGTGTTAATAATATAATAATAATAATTCCAAGGTAAAAAAATGAATCAAAGTAAAAAAAAAAATGTAACTAAATGTGTGCCTATGAGACACTGATGATGGCAGTTCATCCAAAAAGTTTCACACAGTTGAGGCTCCCTGGTGAGGTTATATCACTGCGGTAAAATAGCACACTATACTGTAAATGAGCGAACCGGCACACAGCTGTCCTCTCATTATAAAATGGCGGACACACTGCTCATTGATAAAACTGTCATCACACCATGCCCGTGTAGATTCTGTCTTCACTCATCAGCCTCTTATTCGGCACAGTCTTCTTCTTCTTCAAGTCCTTAGCAATCTCAGATGTCGTTCTGCCAGTATTGGGCCACAGCTGATGGGGTAGGTTCTGTCAGGTCTTCTGGACTGCACCGGGGGGCATCGGCACATTCCAGTAGGTGGGACACTGTCTGCACTGATCCACAGCTGCACGTGTCTTTGCACCTCCCCTGTTCCACACGCAGTCTATTAAGTGACTTCCAGGTTGTCCAGCCAAGTTCGTGGCCACTAGCGAAGCTTTCCATTGGTGTGATTCCTCTGTCCAGGCATTCAAGAGCTTGTGTGTCATTTATTTGCAATTTATCTTCCCAGATGTTGGTCCTTGCTGCTTGTTTGGTTGTCTGCAGGGGCAGGACTGTCTGCAGAAAACTGGCTCTGGATCGGAGCCTGCGTGGGGGTGCTACGTGTCTGATGTCTGTCTCCTGTGTTCTCCGTTCATCTTGAGCGATACCTAGTCGTCTGATGTGTGGGGGAGAGATGCCGGCTAGCGCGTAGAGGCACAGGAAAGGTGTTGTCTTAACGCATCCCGTGATGATGCAGCAGGTGTCATTTAAGGCTGTGTCGACCAGTTTGGTGTGACGTGATCGGCTCCAGCTTGAGCAGGCATACTCTGCTGTAGAGAA
>NW_011343470.1:0-3486 GCF_000735185.1 Notothenia coriiceps | reverse complement strand
GGTGGGAATATCTGACAGTAGAGGAGGGGGGGGAGTCGATTTACGGTTGTCCAGATGTAGGTTTGGGCAGCAGTATAAACTCCAGTGAGGGTCTTAGGTGGAGGAGAGCTTGGCGAGTCATAGACGAGCAGAGCAGAGACATTTTGACAAACATAAAACAAAAACAGGATAGCTAAAGGCAGATAGCTGAGGGAGCGGCATGCCGACACAGGCGCCATCTTGAAAATTATCATCACTTATGATCATTATCGTTATAAAAAAAACAAGAGAATAAATGAAAAACAAGAATACAGTTTGAAAGGGGAGTGATTTGTAAAATATCCATAAAGAAAAAGAACATCTGATTACAGTTGTGTTTCATATGGAAGTTGAGAGATGTATCCATAGATCTCTTAATGTAGCTCTCAAAGTGCACCAGATTGATGCTTTTCACTTCAATATTTAAAACAAATCTTCCCGGGGGAGCGTCCCCCCGGACCCTCCTAGAGGAGGTGAGGTACGCTCCCCACTCGTAAAAAATAGCTGATTATTGAGCCTTCATTGTAACAGTCTTGCGTGTACTACTGTGTGTTTGCGTGTGGGGAGTGTTGCAGTAGAACATTCCACTGTAGCGCCCCTGGTGCTCGCGCTTTTGTGCGTGCTCTATAGTGCGTGCTCTATAGTGCCTGTAATAGTGTTCACTGGAGTCCAGCACCTCAGCACCCCCACTCAAAATACCTTGCCGCGTCTCTGGGGGTGAGTGTGTGGGAGAGAAACTCCCTCTGGAGGGAACACAGGGATTTTAGCCTTTGCAGGCTTTTAGAACAAACAACAGGAAAGGGAACACTCAAAACAGCATTATAGTGCCTATTAAATATTTCTACAATGCCACAGGACCTTTTACTTCCACATAAAAATAAACATGTTGTTCATTTACAATTCAATGAAAATATAACATTTTGCAGAAAGTAAGATTTAAAAAAAAAAAACTTTTATTTAAACTGATCATGTCCCAATTTTAAATTAGTTTAGAATATCTCAGTTGGTTTATGATTTCTGAAGAAAGAATATCTTTAGAATAATTCAATATTTTTCAGGAGCTTTCCTGCTGAGGACTGAGGAACTACTGCATGTTTGAATCACAGTGAAAAAAGAGCAGTCAACTCTTGCTTCTGATTTTTGTGAGTTTCAAAGAAAGCCTTGAAATGATCCTTACAGAGAAAACAAAGCGAGCCACGCTGGGTCAAGTATATTTCATTAATCATGCAGTTCTCTTAAGTGAAATATTGCAGGTATTTCTGCTTTTTTAGTACTTCAGCGTCCATGTTCATATAATCAGTTTTTAGAGAAATATTTCAGTTTTGATGAAGAATTACATGTGCCAGAGTCTCCTGCTAAGCCGTTCCAAAAGTTGCTGTTCTGCAGCTGGGAGTGTTCATGATTTGATTATGTTTAAGGTGTTACAAAAAACTGCTTGTGTGTAGCCTACTCTAAAACCATTTTCTTTAACATTTAGCTTTCTCTTATTTTGTACGTTAACTAAAGTGTGACTGACTGTAGCTGTTGCTCTCGACTGCACCCACAACTTTAGCTGCACATTCTCATTCAACCTCTGAGTGAAACTCAGAGGTTGAATCAGCATGATAAACTCCACATATTGACCCTACGGTGGCCAACAGGTGCAAACGTGCTTAAACTGTCAAAAACATTTCCACATGGAAAAATGTGCTGCCATTTCAAAAAGTTGGAAATATAAAAACACAAGTGTTTCAAAACACATACAACTGTCACTGTTGTTGGAAAGTTACCTAAAATGTCTCTTTATTGGATGAGATGTATTACAATGAGATCTGATGTAAGCTAGCTAGCTAACATACCTAGTCATGTCAAATATACTGACAAAACACTTACAGTTATGACACAGACTAACTCTGCAACAGAGACAGTTGTCCAGCTTTATAATCCTGAGCGTCACCAAGCGCTCCGGTCCTAACATTGTGAAAACCAAAAACCTTAATTAAACCCTTATTATAAACCCACTGACTTTGAGACAAGAGAGCTGAAAGGTTGTAAAAATTAATTTCCTGATTTTAGGACTCTATATGTGATATTTAATAAAAGGCCATCGCAGACCTATTTATCCATGAATCCCTACTGTGTGTGTAATATGTATCACTGCATGTCTGCACAGACCAAAAGCTTGAGTGCTTATTCAAAAAGGCACTGACTGCATAATGAAATTAAATGTAAAAATAACAACGACCCAAGGCTCATTTTCCTGTCAGCGGTCTGGAATCAAGTCAGAGAGCCATGATGAACATTAACACTGTGACGCTGTTCCTTTTATTCAGGACTGACCCTAATCAGGAAGCTTCGCTTGGACCAATCTGCTCACTCTGACATCCAACTCTGAAGGAAGCGCCCAGTCTAATTATCTTAAGAACACAATTCCATTGAGTGACTCTATCAGGTTAATGGATATATAAATGTGTTAGATATGATTAATTTACCAAGCCAGAGATGTCTGTTGGAATTATTCCATCTTCCACAGTGTGCTGGAATGCTTCTCATTTAACCCTAATGTTTATCTGTAGCCTGGGGGACAAAGAAAGAAAAAAAAATGACAAAAAAAAGAAGTCTAAATATGATATTTGGCCTCAAATATTCTGATGCCTGGCGCCCCCCCTGCGATGCCTGGCGTGCCCCCCAGGTTGGGAACCACTGCCATAGTTTATTACAACACACTCTCACTCCATAATCGTCCAGGAGCAACGTTTGGTCAGGGTCCCGTGGCGTGCAGTTGTGACGCTCCTAGGCTCCTTCAGCTTCATAAAGGGACGCAAATAGCTTTCAACTGATTGCAATGTATTCCCATCTGCTGCGGGATTTGACGCTCATGGGAGAACGGCATTCGTTTGTGTCGGCTGCCCTTAAAGGCAATGTGAGCGTCCATTCCCATTGGATAACGGAGAATTGTACACCCGAAAGTAAGTATTCCCCTTACTGTCGATTGATTTTACAGTGATATAAACTAAAAAACACCAGATTATCCTTGTTAATTACAAAACATTGATTGGTTTAAATTGTGTGCAATGCTTTTGTATTTTTCCCCTTCGATTCGGAGAAACAAATATTTTTTCGGAGTAAAGGATGGCCGAAGACACTACACTACCCAGAATCCCCAGCTATCGTTTAGGATTACATCATGGGCTCTGTTTGACAAACCCCGTGATTAGTTCTCAAGCTCTGTGATTGGTTGACCTCCAACTGCATTCAATATGAAAAAAAACGTTTCGTAAAAGATAAAATCCTACTTTATTCAGCAGTGCTTGCTTTACTCTTTGAAAGTCATCACATGAATGCATTGTAATAAATGGTTCGGCTGCATTAAATATATTACACATCTGTCGTATAGTTCTTTATTTTTATTTATCTACAGAGATCGGGCTCAGAATAGACCGGAAACTATTCTTTTACCGTTCAGTTTGAATTTCACAATAAAGTTAG
>NW_011343469.1:0-2180 GCF_000735185.1 Notothenia coriiceps | reverse complement strand
TGAAATTGCGGGAAGTTGCGAAATATGCGGAAAGTTGCGAAATATGCAATATATGCGGGGGAAAAAGAATAACAATTTTTTTAAATATTGGGCTGTCTTATTTATTCTCTCTCACACAACCTGCCACTAACGTTAAACCACTTTACTATCCAATGAAACACATTCAATGTTTATTTATTGTCAAAAGCAATTGGGCTATTTTACACTCACACACACACACACACACACACACACTTCTCCGCCTCATTCTGTTTTCATTTACTCGTTCGTTATCTGACCAGCTTCAATCTTGTAGGCTACTCACTTCGTTTCTTGTAGCCCTCTAAAGGGTTTTGGAGGTTGATGCCTCGGTGAACCTGAGTTGTTTGGCTTTCTTGTCCGCAGCAGCAGAAAGCATTTTCGAATGTTTGAATGAATCAAAGTGGGTCGTCACCGTAGATTTTCTCTTATGCTCCAACACACAGTTGCACGGGGTGCAGAATAGTTTCCCCCCACTTTTTGCCCGGTCTTTAGTAGAAATGTTCGTCGGTAAATGAGATGGATTAGATTTTTTCATCTTGGTGTTTTCTCTATCGTGTGAGCTCCACACGTTCACTCTATACAGTGTTGTTTACATTCTGTGATGCGCGAGCTGATGACGTCACGTCAAGACGAGTCAACTTTTCTTTTTCTCAACTTTGTGGAAAAATGCGGGGATTATGCGGCCTTTTGGAAATCTGCGCCATTTTGCTGATTATGCGGTAAATTCTGCGATCGCAGAATCACGTTTTTCTGGAGGGTCTAATATAATGAGACTTCTTTTATCTTGAAAGGGCTCCCAGCACTACGCCCAAAGGCTATGCTCGTAGTGTTTATTTTGGACATTTAGGTGTAAACAAATCTACGGAGCTGATTGTTAGCTTCATTTTCTTTATGGTCTTTATGGTTTCATGTTTTGCGACTTCCTCTCCGTTAGCTCCATTATTTAGCCGAGCAGAACTGTGGTAACAGATGAGGGCTAAAAGCTAACGTAAGCTAGCTCTGCTTCTGTTGTTAACTTTTTTTGTTGACAGAGGCGTTTGGTCCGTCCATAAAACTTTACTTTCTTTAACTATAAAATGTAAAATCTTCCTGAACGCGACTGTCTGCTGAAACTCATCCGGATACAATTCAGAGTTTTTTTAAAGCAGTCAAAGTACCAACATTACATCTCGTAAAAAAATGCCAAAGTCTACTTATGTCCGACGTTAAGACGCCGTTATCAGCAGCCAATCACTGGCGGTTCCCCGGGGTCAGCGTCCAATAGGAGACAAGCTCTGCACATGATGAACTCTATGACATTTATCCGAAGCGACCATAAACACGGTGTTCCTGCTAACGTCCGCGTGTTGGTCGTCACGTTTCAGGGACTAATTATTTGTTAAACTGCGGGCTGCTTCTCCTTCGGAGATAAGAGAGATAAACAGTTTTTATTGGTATAAGTAATGCAGGACGTTTGTGCAACAAGAACATTATGAACTGTGAATCTCATGGTCATCATCCTGATTTCATTACGATGCACCTTTAAGATGCCTATTAACAATATGAAGACTGTTTATAAGACTATATATCCATAACAACCCATTAGGAAGGGAAGTTAGCCTCACTAATATATTGAGTTTGGTGAGTTTTCTGTTTGAATTTATCTATAACATAATCTTCCTGTGTCAGAATAATGCACTTGAACGCATCAAAGCTCTGTGATTGGCCGGCGTGACCCCATGTGACCGGGGCGTGGCTGGTGGGCAGCGGGCACTAGTAAACTGACGTTGTCCGTGTCAACAGGAGTGACAGCCCGCACACACACAAGACCGCAATTATGGCAGAAGCAAAAAAGCCCAAAATATATAATGTTCACTCCGAGTGGGAGGATGATTATTTTTCTATCTATTCCAATTCAAAGTCCATCTGTCTCATCTGCAATGCGAGCGTGGCTTTATCGAAGAAGGGTAATTTAGGAGCGGCATTTCAAAACAGTGCACAAACGCTACGAGACGGAATTCCCTCCTGATTCTGCCCTACGCTCCCAAAAGGGGAGGGGCCTGAGAGGACAGCTAAATGCACAGCAGTCCATTTTCACCAGGCCCAACAACAAGAGCAAGGCTGCTACCATAGCATCTTATCGTGTCAGTCACGTTCTTGAGAAACACAGGAAGTCTTTC
>NW_011343468.1:0-2262 GCF_000735185.1 Notothenia coriiceps | reverse complement strand
AATCTGGAGGGCGTTGTTGATGACTACGTCAACCTTACTTGCGTGAGAGCTTCTGCTCCAGCCTGGGGCACAGTATTCCGCTGCAGAGAAGACCAGGGCTTGGGTTGATAATCGCAGCGCTTTAGCGGAGGCTCCCAAGGTTGTTCCAGCGAGGCGGCGGATCAGCGCGACCCTTGATGTTACCTTAGAAAAAAACTAATTAATTGTATTGCCTAATTGAGCTCAATGTTTACGTTACCCGTATCTATCTATGCTTTTCTAGTTGGTCACCTATCTTGGAACTCTATTTATTCTACTTTTCACCTATTTTGTTGGCCCATTTGATTTCTCTATTTTGTTGGCCTATTTTATTAGCTACCTTGCCTCTAGTAGACTCGAACCCCATTCATTCTCAACTTTGGGTTGGAGATTTTGAAAACTCCTGCGCCTCATGAGAATCGAACGCAAGACTTCAGCTTACCTGAGCAGTGTTGTATCACTCTGAGCTATTTTTGGTGTTTAACCCTAACCCTGGTAGATTTAGTCAAACAAAGAAAATGTGAAAAAAGGAAATAAAAAAGTCATAGTGCAGTCAGTTAAAGGTGGGGTAGGTAATTTTGGAGAAACCAGCTCGAGTGCGCTAGAATTTGAAAATACACAGCTGGAACAAATCTGCCCTTCCTTACAGAGCCCCTCCTCCAACACACACGAACGCGCACATGACCAATGAGGGCACGAGATAAGTTTGTGCACAGATGGAAGGCTGACAGGCAGGTAGGCCATCCAGTTACTTTAGCCGGCTCAGATGATTGGTCGTGCTTTTTACAGTACCACGGCCACAGATGCATTTTTTATGGATTTTTTGTCAAAGCATTCAGATATTCATTGCTATCAGGATGTTAAGAGCATTCCATGGAATATAACAAGTGTTTCTCGAGCCGGTTTCTTAAACTTACCTACCCCACCTTTAAGTATGTCCTACAATTGTGCCACAAACACCTTGATGTGAAAACTGTTCTTTCTAAAAAAACCTCGTTTTTATATGAGGGGGAGGATCCTTATCCAAAAGAATATGTTGAATCTATCCTCCCCTGGCTATAACTGAGCTTATTTACAGTTCCAGTTTTTGACAAAGTAATTTCCTGTAGCTGTACTCACCCATCAGTGCATCCACAGAAATGCTTCTTCCTACCTCCAGGAAGTTCTCTCATCACAAACCTCCACACGCAACCTCCACTCCACAAACATCATTAAAACCTTTCTTTTTAAAACAAATGTTTGTCTTTTATTCCCTCCTGTTATCATTAAAGGCCAGCAGTGATTTAAATCTAATTTCCAACACAATATATAAAACACGTAATGACCGACACACACAGTTAGAAAGATGTTTCTTTTTATTACATTATTTTTCACTCTATACATGTGTGATCTAGCTATGTACAATCATATAATGTAATTATATTGTTACAGAAAGAATCAGATCAGACCAACAATAGTATCTATCTAGATTAACATAATATATGAGGACGATCTACGAGGACTTTTGAGTGTTGTCCGCAGACATTTCAGTCACATGATGATGTTTATATGATCTTATGTACACCATGTAAACACAGTCATATTAACATGAAATGCGCTGACGTAGATCCGAAACAAAAAGGCGGGGGTTTGGTGCAAACTGAGATTTACAGACAGATATCATACGTTTGCTGTGTAGTATAATATCGTTGTCTAAAAAAGGAGGTTGCCGTTAGGATCCGTCCTGACTCTGTCGGATGTCGGCTACGCTCTCTGGGACTCGCGCCACCATGCCCTCCATCCGCTTCGTCAGACAGATCTGGCAACCCAGACGAGACCTGTGCGCAGAAATAAGAGAATAAGATGAGCTTAATGAAATGCTGTACAGTGAGATAAAACACTGCTCATTTTAAATGTAGTCTTATTTTAAGAAACAAGCATTGGGTTACGCTCTTGTCTGCACGATTATGGAAACACTGCTGGCCTGATTCTCATTACATGTTATTAAAGGATGGAAGTGTTGGCCCACAAATAACACTCGATGATCCCGAGGTCCACAACTGATGATGTGTCAAAAAAATGAATCAAGATCTATGAAATAAATAAATAAAAAATATTTCAAATATTAAAATGTTATGAAAAATTAAGATTAGGATTAAAATTAAATAAATAACTTCCTTAAACGTGGGGCCTGCTGACCGCTGTTCTTTACGCTTGGTCTTAATGGTCACCCGAGTCTACAGGGAAAGCACTTTGGAGTGCATA
>NW_011343467.1:0-4044 GCF_000735185.1 Notothenia coriiceps | reverse complement strand
GTTCATCCTGCCCACTGGGAGCACAGAACCAGTGTGTCTCATTCAGAGAGTGTGGTGTTCATTTAAAGTGCCAAAACGCCACTATGAGACAAAACACAAAGTGTTTGACCAAACATTCCCTCTCAAGTCAGAACTGAGGTCACACAAAATAAGCATTCTCAGAGCCCGATATGATCAGTCCACCAGGATCAAAATTGAAACTAAATATCGTTCCAGGGCAGGCTAACCGAGGCTAACCAATGAGCACCTGCATGTGTATGAGAATGGCCCTGACTCCATTTCAGCCCAGATTTAAACTCCTGGCAGGACAAGCTCCAGCTCAATTCTCGCACTGAATTAAAACAAAGTGAATGAAGGACTGCAATATAAGAGGGAAAGAAAGAGAAACTTTAAAACTGTTCAATTGTTATGATGTGTAAAGACTGATATTGTTCTATAATCGTCTGAAACTGTTAAGTCATGATGTGAAACGATTAACAAAGAAAAAGGGAAACTCAAGCTGCAGCTACACTTTATTTTATTTATCTAAAATGAAGCACTTTTAAGATGCACATATTTTTAAAAGCTATTTTATTTATTTTCTCTATTTTATTTTTAAATGCAGCCCGAGAGGAACATTACACATATCCACAGCATTTACTGTATATCTGTAGAGTTCAATGTTAATTGACAATAAATATTGTTGTTTGAATTGTACTTTCTTTATTTGATTGGCAGTCAGTTGTTGATTACATGCAGACGTTGATAAAGCTACAGGCTACTTCAATATTTATCACACTAATTCATGAAGCAAGTTAGACACTTTGATGTTCCGGACCTTTGCATGGGGACATTTTCTCTAACTGGACCTCGTTGCATTTTAGTTGAATACCCCTGAAATACATCATCCTTTAAGGACTGGAGAAATGCTATCCAGTCTATCCGCTCCCAACGTTTTCTGGGACTTTTCTGATTCACTATTTGCTGATGTCAACCATCAAAGAAGCATTCTCATTAGAGAACCATGTAGTCCAGCAGGAGATTGACAACTACTTCTCATAATGAGTTATTAGCAGATGGGCTATTTTCGACAGCAGAGAAGATTAGTAATCACAGGTCACATCTTCAGCTTCTCTCGAAGGCTATGTAGAGCTGATTATGTAGAATGATACCAAAACTGTCCAATCAGTGAGCTACCTGTGAGGTAATGTGACTTCATGATTACACCTTTTGGCATGTTAATGTTAAAGTGAGTGTGAACAACAGACAGAACCGAGCAACAAGATACCAATGGATCTTTTGACTTGGTATGGACTTCCACTGAAGCAGAGGTGTGAGAGTGACTTTATGAGTTTCTACATTTTGGGATTTCTGCAGTAAATGACTGACGTCTGTTCACGACCAAATTATTGGACCAAATATTTGTTATCATTTTCGTGATTTCTCCTGGCTGCTGCTCAGGCTGAATCATCAGCTGTAGAAATGATCTTGGCAAACAGAACATTTCAACAAGCGACAGAGTACTGGAGACTCCATCAAATAAAAAAATGGTTACCTGGCCATGTCCTTGGTCTCCGGATGTGAGCTTTCCAGTTCCAGAACTTTCTCTAGAAGACTTATTCCTCCCTCCTTTATCAGCAGGGGACAATACTTGCTTGCTGTAGAAATAATTGTAAATAAAGAGACAGTGAGAATGATTACAGGGTCTTAATGTATACAGCACAATTGAGGTGTACAACGTGCTAACCTATAATGTTAATAGTTTACTTTGTTTACATTTTGGTAGATGTGGGCTGGCCTATCAAAGTAAACTGACTTCAATTATTATATTCTATTTGCTAATCTGTATATTAATATTGTATATTCAATAGAGGTATACATCTTTCCCTGTTGATATGTAAATATCTACTTTTCTGTTTTGTTTATGTGTTACTGTTTGTACATATATATTTGCTGTTTATTTATATTTTATTTGTTATTCATGTGCAATACTTGTCTACATGCTGCTGTGACAAAATCATTTCCCAAATTGGGATCAGTATATTATCTCGTCTTTATAAGAAGTACCTGGTGACATGTGAAAGAGAAATGATAATGTTAGAAAAGGACGCAAGTTAAAAACTAGCTAGGGGCACGTCAAACAGCCCAGCTCTAACTGTGAGCGCGGTGTAGGAGGAACTCACGGTAAACTGACACCAGGTTGTAGAGGGCCCAGGTGGCCCAGTGCTGACTGACGGGGGCGATGCTCTGAGGTAGAAGGCGCAGGATGGGCTCGAACGACCTGAGGGACCACAGTCACTTTAAACATTTCAAAAGGAGGGAATCCCCCCCAGCTGTTCTGTACAGCTTAACCTGTATCCTGAGACCCTTAACTCAGGATACACTGACATTCTGTTACTTAGTTCTGAATCCAACGGATAACAAGTAACGAGATTACGTTATCAGGATACAAAAAAAGGGAAGTGTATTATTCCATTACAATTACATTAAATAAAACAAGTAATCAGATTACTGTTCCATTTAAAAAGATATAGATTACTAGCAGGATTTCAGTGTTACAAGATATTTTTAAATAAAGATGGATATATTATAGGTAGAGGTAATGAATTCATTTTCTTTATGGTTTATATTAAGGCTAATTTAATTCTTCTTTATTCTAAATACATGTCTTTATTAATGCAGTAGGTGGACACCTGATTTATTAAACAAAAATAAAATGTCTATGCTTTTGATGTATTCATCTTAAACATTGGTAAACTATTACTATTAGTTATAAAATATCTTGAATTCTTCTTTTCTAAGGTTACATTGTTACATACACTTCAGTAAAAAAAATATTATTATTTTATTTATTTTTCCTCATCAAATGGAATCCAAAAGTAACTGAAATAATCAGGTTAAATTACTTTTACGTATATTTTGAAACTCAAATAAGGTTTCTGATGAATGTATTTAGTCATGGTAACTGAATACATTTTGAAAGTAACCCTCCCACCTCTGGTAAAATACTTATTTAAAAAAATCTCTGAGTCTTTTTTGACCTACTGCTTCCAACCTGAATTTCAGAGGTGCCACAGTATCCATACTACAGTGAAACTGCTGATGAAGCAAGAACTGCCCGTAACATGATGCATTGTCACAGTAAATAAACAGATGATCACCTGTAGTTGATGTTGCGGCGTGAGCTGACGTCCCAGCTCTGGATGGCGTCCATCATCTTGTCCATCACTGAGTCTCTGCGCGGATCCTCCATGGACCAAACGGCCGGGCCGTCAAACATGATGTGTGAGAGCACGCCGCAGGCATTGTAGGACACCTCGATCCCATCCGCCTTACTGTCCAGCAGGTTACTGTCAGAGCATCACACAGTGAGGGGGACTGATACAAACAACACGTATCTGGTGAGGTCTGTAAAAAACGTACCCTCACAAACATTTACCCTGAAGGACTTCATTCAGTTAGTTTATTAGTTTGTCTGTGCCTTCTGAGCTTTGTTTTGTATGATAATTGTGTTTGATACTGTATATATACAGGACTGTCTCAGAAAATTAGAATATTGTGATAAAGTTCTTTATTTTCTGTAATGCAATTAAAAAAACAAAAATGTCATACATTCTGGATTCATTACAAATCAACTGAAATATTGCAAGCCTTTTATTATTTTAATATTGCTGATTATGGCATACAGCTTAAGAAAACTCAAAAATCCTATCTCAAAAAATTAGAATAGTTCCTCAGACCAAGTAAAAAAAAAAGATTTATAACAGCAAAACACAATCAAACATTTGAAAATGTCCATTAATGCACTCAGTACTTGGTTGGGAATCCTTTTGCACGGATTACTGCATCAATGCGGCGTGGCATGGAGGCAATCAGCCTGTGGCATTGCTGAGGTGTTATGGATGCCCAGGATGCTTCAATAGCGGCCTTTAGCTCATTAGCATTGTTGGGTCTGGTGTCTTTCAGCTTCTTCTTCACAATACCCCACATATTCTCTATGGGGTTCAGGTCAGGGGAATTTGCAGGCCAATCGAGGACAGTAATGCCATGGTCAGTACACCAGTT
>NW_011343466.1:0-3549 GCF_000735185.1 Notothenia coriiceps | reverse complement strand
GCGGCGGTAATAGGTTTTGTGCACTGTGATAATTTGGCTGTACCTTTAGTAATGAATATTAAATGTTGTGAGGAAATCTTTCCACCAATAATTCCAATAAGTAATCCAAAATGTATTCACTTCAGGTTTACGAAAGTAACCGTAATCAGATTAGACCTACTCGTTTTTCAAATGTAACACGAGCTGAATACAGTTACTTGATTTGTGTATTCTGATTACGTAACGCCGTTACATGTATTCCGTTACAACCCAAACCTGTGCAGATATCACTGTTAAATAATTTGATCATTGGTTTTATTATGAAAACGTTGAGACCAAAAATACTGTTTTCAACCCGTAACTTCACATCGAGGCATACCTCAAATCGTCTTCGTAATATCTATCAAACTATAGATCCTACATATCGACTGGACGTGGATTCTAAAAGTACAATATACCCTTCTCGCTAGAAATCTAATCAAAAAGCATTTGAATGGCCAAACTATCCTACAATTTAGGATTTTCCAGAGAGGGTTATTTGTGAATATACGACCCACCGGAGCATTTGCAGTCAACAGGAGCACTCGAGGTCGAAAACTTTAAAACGTGATTATAGGTCCTAATAAGCGCTTGAACAATCGACCTATTTGGTCGTATGAGTTGGAGGACTTGTTGGCAAAAACTGCAAAATATACAACAGGGAAACTTTAGAAACTGCAAACTTTCTTCCGGCACCAGGAGTGGTGATTGAACAGAGGTAAAACATAGTACAGAGACATATTATTTAGGGGGATATGAGGTCATGACCCTATAAGAGTTTTTTTTTTTTTAAAGTTATAAAATAAATATACATATATTGAAGAGTATAATTCCTAGATGAAAAATACGAATAGCAAAGTATTGTTTTATGTTGGAAAAACTTTTCAAAAGGAATGTTTTTGCTTTGGCAAGGAGTAGTAAATGTCCCATAAATATGAATGTGAAGGTAGGCAACTTAAATGTATGATTTTTAAATTACTTAAATAACGTTTAATTGTCTTGGTAGCCTTGCCATCAGCTGCAAAAATGTTTCCCTGTTGTATCTCAAATTTTGCAATTATATCCTGGTTAAAGGCTAATTTCTGAACTGCTGAGTATGTTTGAACACAATTAAATGCACATAGATGTGTGGCAAAGATGTCAATAATTCAGCTGGCTTTTTATGTATTATTTATGTGGTCTTCTTGATTTACAGTAATCTGCATTTAATACGCCTACCATCTTTGTGCCTGCACTTCAGAAAAATGTGAAATAACTATGAAGAATTGTAACAATTCTTTGATTTGTGTATTATATTGTTTCGTCTTTGCTTTGGTCATAATGATATTACAGATTATATATATATGAGTTTAGAAAATGCCTTCGATTTTGACCTCAAATTAATTTGCCACAATCTAATTGACTCTTCAAATGTACCAAAATGTTCAACACAAAGTTGGTCTTAGAGGGGGCAATTTATATATATGGAATTAACATTTTCTATCAAAATACGTTAAATGTAATGTCTTCTCTTTTTCCAGTGCCCTTTATTCTGAGAAAAGTTCTTATTTTATGAAAATGTAAGAAAAGACGGTACTGCCTGAAAAAAGTGTTTAACAATTTGTTACTTGTTGACAATGTTATCATGATCAGAGTAGCATTAACTGAAAGCAATGCCCTGCCTTCAGCCTCATGCAGCTACTGACTGTACACCATGCTTCTTCAAGTAGTGCTCCTACTAAAGTTTTATAAAAAAGTATATTCAACAAGGAAAATAACTATATGTTGTGAGTGTTTGCTTTACTAAAGCCCTGGTGGCTGATTGCTCACCTCCATTGAGCCATACAGCCATTTACCAAAGTTTGGATCTCAAATTTCAGTATTTAATGCTGAAAGACCTAAATCCAAACTAAATCAAAATCATGTTTAGGAAAAGCGGACAAAAAGATTGTCCATGTAAACTCTATTGTTTCATTTTGTGGTCTCGTCAACACTGACTCTAATTTTCTTTTAGACTGTAATGGCCATGCCCCTATAAAGGTGGTTTCATGGCCGACAGGATGAAGTAAAACTCCAGGGATTCCTCACTTGCCACATCATCATTGAACTTTTACAGGGAGCTCTGGAAGGCAGAAAAAGCTAAATCTCCTCGGTCTATTGAATTATCAAGTACAGTAACTCAGAATGCACTTTTGAGGACCTGTAGAAAAGAAACAATGTTAAAATTCTATGTATCTGCAAACAACACGTTCTCACTCACAACCCGTCACATATTGACGGACGGCCCACGGGCAGGGCGTCCCATAGACCTTCATAGACCTCCCATAGCGTTGATAATAGACGCCATGAGAACGCTACCCGGCAAATGCTACCCCGACGGTCGGTTGTTATTGTTAATATTAATATAATAATTCTTTATTTATTAATAGTCACACTCGATTTCGCCGATGTTCTTGTTGCCCCAGCTGGTCGACACCTCTTTTAACAGAAACAAAGGCTACATTAATGTATTAAATCGATATTAATCCATGTGTGTGGTTGTGGAATTAATGGACGTGCCTTTATGGCGTTATGCCATATGACCAATGTTAAAATACAGTCCATGCAGGACTCGGAGGCAAATATACTCTCTCTCTCCACAAGTGAGAATATAAAGAACAAAATAATAACTTATTCTCACACAACAAATGTCAACTGTACACACATTTCATTTCCTGGACCTATACCAAAGTTTGAATGTAGGCCTCCTGCAACAACCTACATCGTAACAGAAAATGTCCTATTGGGAATTCAGTTCCACAATAATAATGAAGCCTCCAGGAGCAGATGAGCCGAAGGGCTAATAGCTCATCTTCAGTCTGCTGATGTTTGCTATTGCCATTTTTGTGGTGGCAAAGTAAAAAAGAAAAGAAAAAACATAAGAAAAAGATAACAATTAAGGACAAGTGTGTGCTTTTTCAGCTTTTGACCTCTCTCCATCCTTTGAGCAAATGCCTTCTTCCTGAGTCACTTCTCTCCTCCATCACAGCGGCTGTGCATATCACTTTTGTGTTGCTGGCGGAGCCTACGCTTGTACTCGGTTGATGACTGTCCTCCTCCTCATTCACTTGTTCACTTTCGCTGGTAATATTCTCCTCTGTACCTCTCTTCCGAATACCTCCCGTTTTGAGCCACGTTTTTAACATCACTCAGCTTTCTTCATTCTTTAGCTTGCTTGCAACGTTAGCGGGTAGTAAGGTCGAAATTAGCAACGCCAGAAATAAAATAAAATAAATGTTTTCGTTTCTAAATCTAAAAACAACAATAGATTAGAACTAATTTAAACCACAGTTTCAATTATCTCAAGCTTATGTACGCGTACCACAGGTTGAGAACCACTGCTCTAGATGATAGGAAAGGAGGTTTCAAACTTCTTTTATAACCTCCATTAGCTTATAGTCTAGCAGCAAGGGCCCTCAGATTTTGAGATACCCCTACCCGAGGTAGAACAAATGACAACAATGATTTTTCTTATCTTTAGGGTCTCCCATTAATGAAATTGATTGTTGTCAA
>NW_011343465.1:0-6305 GCF_000735185.1 Notothenia coriiceps | reverse complement strand
CATTAATAATAACAAAATATAGCTAATTCTCTTGCAGATTGTCTCATTTGATTATGAATGTAACGTTTATATAGGGGAACTACACTGTTAGCAGTAACTTGGTATGCATGTATTTCATGTTAGCTTAGCTTCTTAGCCTGAGCTAGCTCTGTTTACTTCCAGTTCGGAGGCAGCAGGTCCCGCCTCGGCTCCGCCTCTTTGCCCTTATTTGGAGCAGGCGGGATTAGACGTCGCTGTCAAGCCGTTAGTGGCCGACTCCGCCTACTAAGGGCTTCTCGGCAACTCTGCAGAATCCTATGGGTGACGTCACCGACACTACGTCCATTTATATATACAGTCTATCTATGGGAAATACCGAAGACCAGAAACGGCTTTGAAAACTTTTGTCCCGTAGTGGTCGTCTTCTCAATAGAACATCTTTGATAATGTCTTCTGGCCAATCAGAATCAAGATAACGGCGAGGTGTTGTTGCAGGAAGTCCCGACGGAGAATACTTTTGCTGTAGTACAGGCGGTGCACATAACTGGTACGCAGGTACGCAACAATCTGAAATGCGTACCGTCACGTGTCACAAAGCGCATTTGGGTACCGACGTACTTGTGAAGCTTTTCCAGAAGGCAGTTAGATCACCGGAGGACAGAGTCGGTCTCCGTGTGCACAGACAGGGCTGCTGGTAACGGAATTGTGCCAAAACTACGCCAACGGCTGCGGAGGGAGACTCCTTCACTGGAGAACTGCGCTAAAACAGCTGATCACAACGTTCACCCCCCCTCCCCCCCGGTATACGAATTCTCTGCATCCCAACAGAAACTAATTAAACTTATTTTTCTGTTATTCACGCTGGCTTTCCAGGAAAAGTGTGGGTAATGTGGCTGCTTTATAGCATATCACTAGGGATTCGCTTTTATTCAAGATTAATATTTTAAGAGTGGGCAGACCACAGCAAGAACACTTCTTGAAAATCGACTTTTGAGGGTTCTTTTCTCAGGGACTTTGCATGCTGACCCCAAAATGTCAGCTCTGACTTTCCCCCTCAGGCTGACATGTTGGGGACAAGCAGTCTCTATTCCTGTTGGAGCTGCTTGTCCCCAACATCACAGTGACAATGGGAACCTAGCAAAAGCACCCATTGTGGAAGTATTTTTCTAAAATGTAGAATTTTTCTTTCTAAAACTGAAACGTTGAATATAATTGTTTTGTCAACCTTTCAGTAATTTCAGTGTTGAATTGAAAATGAAAGGTCTCGTGTATGTTATTTTATAAATTGTGCCATTTTCTTGCTTGTGCTCATATATTTTTTTTCTAGGAACGACAAATATACATGGATACATTTCATGGATGTCTTTCAAAAACAGAGCTGTCTCTCAGATGACGAAGACATTTATTTTTCAAAGATTGCGTCAGCTGTTGGTTCAGACATGTCCAACATACTCGTGCCAGAGTTGAGCAGTTCTCTTGAACCCCATTTATGTTGTGTTGCTGTGTTGACTCAGAATTCTTTCTGACGTAGCCTACTATAGTTCTCAAACCTTTAGGCAGAAATAGGTCTTAGCAATACCCTCATTCACATCCCTATTAGATAAGTAGTTAGACACCTCTCAACACATTACTAGTCACATTGCAGGAAGTTTGCCCAATGGAGAGGTTAGTCAGAAACACAGTAAGGTTGTAGTGTAGCAAGTCTTACTTCTTCTACTTACTACAAGATCTTTAACTATAATGTTAATTAATTAATGCTATCAGACCTATTTTTCATTGAACATTCTGTATAGGTGTTTAAGATTGTCCAATATCACCGCCCTTTACTGCGGATGGTCTGACAGCACTTTCTACAATGACTGGGGACTGCTCCAATAGCAGTTTATTTGACCGTTTTCTGATTTGCCATCTATATGCCTCATTCTGATTAATTACTTATAAATGAACCAGAGTTATGTTCAGAAAATGGGCACTGCATGTTATCTGGGCGTTGACATCGCCCATCTTTTACGTTCAACCATTCATCCAGACCACCGAAGAGATTCAAGGCTAAGTATTAGGGAAGATGAAATGCATATTTACCAAACAGTATTTTTCATCCTTGACTTAAATGTGTTAATTTAATGCTCTAAAATCAATGAGGCAATGGATAAGTTGTTTGAGAGAAAATGAAAGTAATTATCAACGATTAAAAATGTTTCAATCAGACAAACCAAGACATTATAGGTTGACACCTTAGGTTAAATCAAATACATTTATTAAATAAATCAAACTACCAATTTCCAGATACAAACAAGAAAACTAGCAGTCATTTTCTTTTTCAAAGCTTACACAACTTTAAAAAATGTGATTTCCTCCACCACTTTTTGTTTTCTTTGTTATTGATTGAATGATATTTGTGAATGATTATACCTTGCAATTTTACTTTGTTTTCAAAACTTTAAAATGTTCTTTTAAAGAAACCAGTTTGAAAGGTCTTAGCAGTTCTTCTTCATTTCAGTCGGTACCAAAAGGCCTTACAAAAGTAAGGTTTAATGTCCTCCTATCTATTCCTGCTGGCCCCTGCAGACAGACAATAGGCGCTTTCACACCGGAGTACCTTTCCCTGTACTTTTCCCTTTTAGTTCCGATAGTTCCTGGGACTTTGCGTTCACACCGAAAAGAGAACTTAATTCATTAGAACTTTTCCCCCCTTTTCAGTCCCTGCTAGAGAGGTGGTACTTTCCTGGGGAGAAAAAAGTTCCAATTTCTGAATGGCTGGTCGAATTGCAAACCACGCCCCGTAAAACTCTGCGCACCAACGGAGAGAGACTAACTTATGGCAAAACAAAAAAAAACATGGGAGCGGTGGAGATGAGGAGGTGTCGGCGCTTCTGGCGATTTACTCAGAAGCTTCTTCTGAAGCCAGTCCCCAACTCCGGGGACTTCCGGTCGGGGACTTCGGGTGGCAGTATACGACGTGAAGTTGTTTGCGGCCTGCCAGTAAACCCAAAGCAGAAGAAGAAGAAGTGACGTCAGCGGCGTCATTTGCGTAATCTTCCCTCAGGGAACTTATTCCGGTGTGAACGCGATCTGCTCTTTAGCTCCATGGGGGTACTAAGTGCTGGGAACTAAGTATGGCAAAGTACTTGGTGTGAAAGTGGCTCATGACTGGGCCGTTGTGTCGGCCACTGGCCATTTAAGAGGAAGCATGGAAGGCGTCTTCAAGTGATATACTACATCCATTAGTTTCCCATTAGTTGACATTTCAAGCAAAGGAAATAAGCGTAAATACCCAGACAGAGTCTAACTTTGAGGCGTGAGTGTGGGATGTGTATTAGAGCAGGCAATAATTCAAGTGGGGGGAAAAACAAGAGCCTCTTACCTACTGCTGAATGTTTCATTGTTATCTGGTGCATTCAAGGACCGCATGTTAAGAGAGGAAATAAGACACAGGGGACATTCAAAGAGGAAGATAAAGCATTTTCCTCTCCTTGAAAAGAAAAATGGGATGAACGTTAGGAGAGGTAAATAAATCAGAGGATATAATCAGTAGTGGTGTGCAAAAACTCTTCTTTACAGTTTATGTTCCTTTGAGGTGACACATGCAGACACTTAAAACTTTTCAGTTTTGAAACGTTTTGCATATAAAGTGCCAGACACATATAGTGCATGAACGTTTGATAGCAACTGCTGCCTGTCTCCGTCTTTTGTTTTTCCGTCCCGGTTTAGAGTTAATCCCGCCCACTTCTGCATGACGAAGGCGTTGACGTAGCTTTGGGCGACCGCGTCATGGATGTTTAGATGAGAGTATGCTACATTACAGCTTGGTAAAATGACAACCCCGCCCACTTTCAGGGGTAAACAAAAAATCACCAACAAGCTGAAAAAATAGTTTTATCATGCCTAAAAGCTGTAGTGTCGTGGATTGTAAGTCATACAACAAAATTATCTAAAGCTACGATTTGCTTTACTTTTACCAACAACAAAAAAAGGACAATAACAGAAAACATCTGCGGCTTCAGAGGACGGAGATCCTCCATGAATACCAGAAATGGCAAATGTGTTTCTGATCAGTGAAATTGTATTGAGCTTGCATACAAGCATCAATGCATTAAAATAAATATTCAAGAGAAGTTTTGTTGGACTGGCAGCGTCTTTCGTTTTTTCCACCCGGTTTAGGGAAACACTTCATCAAAGTAACAGTTGTAGTGTTAAAAGTCAAATTAGTGACTGTAGTCGCCATATTAAAATATAAAACACTGACAAGCCAAGTAAATACCAGTTGAAGTGCTAGCCTGCATCCTGCCACTCGTCCACCGGCCGACTGAAAGGACATCGATTGCCTATTGATCTTAATTTAACTATATATTATATTGACAAGGATCATCCATCTCCAATGACATTTTGCTCGACTAACCATCGTAATTGGGCTCCTAAATTAAAAAATGCCTGGTATTCTTCATTTTTTTATGAAATTAGCAACAACGTCACAATCAGATTGAATGTCAGTCAAGTGACATGGAATGTGTTCACCCAAAAAGGGGCGTGGCCATGACATAGAGGGAAGGAAGGGAGGAAGATATGCAAAAGTGCTCGTGGTTGAATCTAAACCGTGTTGGAAAAAACGAAAGTCGATGCCCGTCCAACAAAACTTCTCTTGAATATAAATTGTAATACTTTGATGTATTACAATTGAATATGCAGAAATTGTATAAGCTCAATACAATTTCACTGATCAGAGACATATTTGGCATTTGTGGCTTCCATGTAGTGTCTGAACAATAGGAAAGAACACATGTTTAATCAGTACTTGAAACAGATTTCAATGATTTGTTGAAACACTTACACATCAATAATATCATCATCTTTTCTGAATTGGTAAGAGAGTATTTCCTCTACACTGTAGGGTACTACTTTTACTTTAACAAAGTATCTGAACACCTGACCAAGCACTGCTTTATAGAATCCGTGTATCTACCGTCCAATTGTTTTTCTTTATTAAACACGTAAACGGAAGAGCTTCTGAGAGGCCTTTTTGCTTTTTGCTTTTTACCTTACTAAATGGTCTAATGGTCCTTGGAGTGAGGGGCGGGGCCAAACTCACGGAAGAGATTTTAAAACAAAAGCACTCGTTTGCTAAAATCGCACTTTGAATCACGACAGTATCCTGCTGAAGGAACGGTGATTATTATAAACAAGGTGAATTTAGCGATCACAACGAAAACGTCCAAGACACATATTGAGCCCAGAGAATGGATGTTATTAAGGGCTGTAAATATAATAAGCGTATGTCTAAAATGGACAACATTGTTAGGAGATTTAAACTATACAGTGGTTCTGCACTGCGGTCACTCAGCCTTCTCTCGAGTTTGCTTTTTCAAATCAGCTGCTCTTCATTATTCCTGCTATATTTGACGAGTGATACAAATATTTGTTACCACAAGTTCTTAAGGAAACTGACACTGTTGGACTCGGTTCTAGTTTGACTTCTACCAGAAATAAAATGAAGTACATCTACTGTGTACTTTGTGAGTAATCCTCTGTCATAGTCCCCTCCATTTTCTGCTATCTTTGATGAATGATACAAATATAATTGTACCATTACTTCTTAATGAAATTGATACTGTTTGACTTTGTATTAGCCTACTACTTACAATACATTGAAGTACTTTTACTTTGTATTTTTTTAGAAATACTCTGTCAAAGTCCCCTGCTGAGACCAAAATCAAGCCACTTCTTCTAAGTTTGATGAGGGAATTCTTTTTTGTTGCCATTAGTTCTTCGTGAGATTGATCCTGTTGGACTCAGTACTAGTGAAACTACCCCCAGAAGTACTATGAAGTACTTAGGCCTACTGTGTACTTTTCCAGTACTCCTCTGTAAATGTCTCCTCCTGAGAACAAGAATGCATGTTTTTCTTTTAATAAGCGTTAAAACACCTTTCTTCCTGAGACTGATATTGCTGAGTATTTTAAGAGGATGGTAGACATGATATCAGCAATACTTCCAGTCAGTACTCCAGCAGCAGCATTTTTACCCCTTGGAAAGTCTATAGAGACTGGCCTGGATAGCCGGTCCCAACTCCTTCAGCACACTGACACACTCTGTCACTCTTGTTGGCCTCTTATGAAGCTGCTGTCTTTTAAAATATGATTATTTCTCTGCTCCAGTTCATTCCTCACGGATTATTCCATCAGTCCCAGTCATTGCATGTCAGTTAATAGAGCTTCGAAAAATGTGTCCAATTCAACAAAATGTTTTTTTGTGAGTGAAGGCCAGAGCTAAATTATAGATTGTTTGATTGTGTAATTACAAGGTGAGAGAAAAATAAATCCACATCCTCC
>NW_011343464.1:2796-11860 GCF_000735185.1 Notothenia coriiceps | reverse complement strand
TATAATTAAATATATTTTTTGTTGGTTTCATCTGAGTGTTCTAGGGTAGTCTCTGAATACCTTGAAGGCCCTGACGGTTCGTCACTGCAGAAAACTGAACAAGAATCGACCGACCCTCTGCTCACTCCTTTCCTGTAAAATACCAACCCAGTCTCACAAAAAAATGTGTAATAACTAAGTTGGTCCACAACTTGGGACGTAGTATTTCTACAAAAACGCCTCTGAAATTGATCCCTACGTTTTTTTTCACCATTCATTCCAATGGCTGGCGTCTGTCACGTGATCTTCAAATTTCTCATATGAGTTGTTATTTCAGATTATGTGTGCAGTAGAATTTTCTTTTTAGGGATCTCACAATTTCAGAGGCGTTTTTGTAGAAATACTACGTCCCAAGTTGTAGACCAACGTAGTTATTACACGTTTTTTTGTGAGACTGGGTTGAAAATACAGGTCCAGCCCACACATATGCTCCATGGTGCTACAGGCATTGCACTTACAACTACAATAAGCATGTAAATGTTAATCAACAGCTCCGGCGATCAACTACCCGGAGTCTCCACCTCCATCCTCGACAACTACTGTAGCATCACCTTGGATACAAGTCCAAACAACTCACAGACACACAGGGCGCTGACAAGGCGCCCTATGACCATCAGATCTGACGACGCTGATTGGCTGAAATTATGTTTCGGCGGCATAGTTTACAGATAGCAACAGTCAGCTGCACTGGCTGAGGGCTCCTTTCTCACCGCCCAGACGAGATAGGGTAATGATACACGCTGCAGCCAGGCAGGAAACATGTGACTTATCAGTAACTTTAGACATCGTAACACAATTTTAAACGATATTTTATTGTAGATTATACATTTGACTGATACCAACTATATAATATTTACCTTGTTTATTTATTTATTTATTTGTAATGACAATCAAACATGTTGGAAGAGGGGGGGCGGTGCCCCTATGGGCCGGCCGCCACTGGCACACACCTTTTGTCAAAAGCATTATACTTCTCTACTGAGTCAGAAAACAATGTGAGACAGTCCCGATAAACTGGGAGAAAATAACTGTATGCATGTGCTGTATGTGTGAGGACCCTAATAGCCATTAGTAATGCTCGTGCTAATGGGGAGATTTTGTTTACATTTACCTGAAAAAACAATGATTTGAATGTGGGTACAAGTCCTGTGATAAGCTGTGTGCTGTTTATTATAACAAGTTATGTTAACAGTTCCCGAAGAAGAGGAAGAAGTAATTAGCATGCTGCTTTGTTAGCTTAACTGGCAATTCAGTTGGTTGCAAAGAAGCTTTCCAGTTGTTCTAATGTCAGCTGGCAGACTGTGTCTTAGCTTGTGGTGCTGCTGCTCAAGATGACAAAGCCAATTTAGTGATAGACGGGATCATTGGGACTAGCATGAAAATCCCTACCAAATGCTGTGCTAATTTATCAAAATATGTTTTCGTATATTTTTGTCGAAACCCAAACAGCTCTACTAATTAATTAAAAAGTAATGGAATATTTTCTACTTTTCAGAAGTGGTGGATAAACTGGCCCTGTCCTTTCACTGAGAGGCTTTATTATGTTAGCTGGACCCTTTATGTGTAGCCTGGAATCATATTTAAGACAAGGAGATATTGAAATGCAAGTCGGTTTTTTTCCTGAGGAAACTAAGGATTTTGTTTTCAGGCAGTCCTCACATACGGTACAGGGTTTACCACAAATGCCTCTGCACATCCTACACTCTCCTCCATCTTTCCTTCTCTTCTGCCATTCCCCTTTATCCCAGGCTGCTAATGAACTGCTTACCAAGGCTGAACTAATCAAGGCTGACTGCTCTCTGTCAGTGTCAATTATACAGCCCAGCCTCCCATCCCATCGTCCTCTCACTCCGCTCTTCATCTCCCTTACAAAGGGTTGGCAGCAACCAGACTCTGCTTCTCTGCTATAAATTGAAAAGTAACACAAGAATGATGGGATAGCGACACTCCACCAGACACCGAGGTGGAGATGTGGAGGCATGTGTGTGTATGTAAATGTGTGTGTGTGGTTTGGATGTACCCGTAGGTTTTAACTCACTGGCTCAGACAAGGCATGAGCTTCTCACATTTTGAAAACCTTGAATGAATCCATTGGGTGGGATTACAGTATATAACACTGTTGAGAATTTAGACGGCAAATTAAACATTGTTCATTCTATAATTTCATTCAAATAAATGAAAACATATTTTAGAAAATGTTGGAAAATGAATTCAATTTAAATCCCGGGAAATTGTATTGGTTTGTTTTATGCTCTTTTGTATGGACATCCAGTTTTAATCCACATGAGAAACATGGTTTGTCTGTTGTGTCATGCGTTTGAAATGTATTTTATGGAAATTGCATGATGTAAAAAACTAACCAAAATGCATCTCTTCATCTGTACATATTGGATTTTTAGCAAGGTTAAGTGAGATGTGTGTGGCCAGTGAAAGAAAATGGTGTCTTTCAAAATAAATGTTTATACAGTAGGATACAAGATTTAAGTAATGAACACAGTCAATGCAGAGCCCTTGTAAGTGTAGTACAAACAAACATGTGTGTGTGTTTGTGTGTGTGTGTGTGTGTGTTCACATACAACCTCGCCTGAAGATATCCTTCAACAGACAAGCAGGTCCACCTTCTCCACCTGCCTACCCCCCTAACTGTCCAGAGATTTAAAACAGATCTCTGTTATTTAAAGTAATTAGCCTTAATTTGCCCAAAAAAGACAAATCTGTACTAGACCACTGCTTCTTAAGCAGAGGCCCAGTCACCTACCGCCGTCCATCTCCCTGCGCTCCTAATGGGGTCTCGGCTTAATCAAAATTCAGCCATCAGATCTTGATATTGAATCATCTTTTAATTGGAAGCTACATTCTGGTTAATAGTTTTATAATTCGCAGGCTCTAATGGTCTCACCACTGGGATCCGCTCCAGTTTTCTTGCTCTGTTGAAGCTGCCACTGCAGCGAACACTTTAACATGCACATACACACATATAAATAAATATATATTTATGTGTGTATATGTATAGTTCAATTGTTTTACGCCCTTCACTAGGCGCTTCTGATTGTAACTCCACTAAGACTACTTTATATAGGATCCAAAAAATGAGGTCAAATGATCAAAAAAGACTGGTCCAGAGCCCCTGAGATTAAAGCTCACCTCTATATTTAGCTGCTGAGTAGTTCATTCCTATGATGTGTGAAAAAAGTGTGAGTGGCTTGTACCGTAGCTGCATTGATGGCTGGGACATGTTGCTCTTCATTGCGGACTGCTTGGTCCCCCCCCCTATCTACTGTCCAGTTGAAGACACCCATAGAGATTGTAGTCAGGAAAGACACATAATGTAGATATACTGTATGTTCAGTGTTTTCTGAGAGTACCTATGCTAGGGAATGTTTCTACTATAAAAATGCGTATGCAACTCTTTATCCCAATGAAAATGAATGGACCAATCGTGAGCTGTTTAAATATTGTAGGTGCTCACAGATGTTTGAATCTTTATGGTTTTTGCTATTTTTGTAAGTGGCTTTGGATAAAAGCGTCAGCCAAATGAAATGTAATGTAAAACAATGTTTTTTTTAAAGCCTTTCAGTATTTTTGAATCTACTGTGACATAACGTAACAACCACACGGTTCCGTCGCGTTCTTCAGCACACTTCAAAACGCTTCGAAACGCTTCAAAACGCTTCAAAACGCTTTAAAACGCTTCCCATTGACTTTGAATGGGGTGACGTCACGAACTGCATTGTGGTTCCGTTGCTTCACTTTGCCTCCGTTGCTCGCGCTGTAAGCGTTGACAGAAGCGCCAGCCAATCAAATCATATGCCAGTACAAGCGCTAGCCAATCAAACCGTGTGCTTGTGTGTCCGGGACGGGAGATTAATGTGATTGGTTGTTGGTCGCGCGACAGACACGCCCACCGGCAAGGTTCAACGCAACGGAACCGTGTGGACGTATCGTAAGAGTCCAATGGAAGCGTTTCAGGCATTGGGGGAGTGTCTGGGAGACAAAGTCCCTGTGCAGGGAACTTTACCCTTAACAGACCCTTTACGTGCACAAAAAAAACACGTTTTAAAACAGGATGGGAAAATCCCAAAAAAAACTCAGGAGTTAGTGTGGAAATGGTAAATAGACAGCATTTTTTCCGGTCTTTTTTCCGACTCCTCAAATGGCTTTTACATATACAAGTCAGCATTCACCCTTGACATCAATTCATACAG
Source organism: Notothenia coriiceps (assembly GCF_000735185.1). Taxonomy (NCBI): domain Eukaryota; kingdom Metazoa; phylum Chordata; class Actinopteri; order Perciformes; family Nototheniidae; genus Notothenia; species Notothenia coriiceps. Next base: position 7,616 of record NW_011343464.1, on the reverse strand, counting down.
AGTCAGAGGCTGCCATACAAGGCGCCACCTGCTCATGGAAGCTAGCATGGTTGGCTATGCCACTGGGAGCAACACAGGGTTGAGTATGTTGCCCAAGGACATGTTGTGGCAAGAACTTGTATTTTTATTCTTTGAAGAACTCATGGGCCAGGTTGCTAATGAATGGTTATAGGCACAGCTGGGAGACAGAAAATATCAAGTAGCTTTGTGTTTACATGGCTACATTCAGAGTTTCTTTAGTGTGCACAGGGCAAGGGGTCAATAGAGCAAGGTGAGAAGAGAAGGATGCAGTCAGGTGAAATGCAGATTGCAGGGCACAAGTTGTCCTTTGCTATTCTTCTTCTGTCCTCTCTCCAGTGGGATGATTTGCTATTGATTAGCAGTCTAGACTCCAACTCCAGCGGTTATAATAGTAGCCCAAATGCTTGCACCACACACACACACACACACACACACACACACACACACACACTCTCTCAAACACAGGCACACCCACACATACACACACACACACACACACACACACACACACACACACACACACACACACACACACACACACACACACACACACACACACACACACACACACACACAAACAAGCACATCTCATCAACATACTCTTTATCTTTTAATAATGTGTGCCAGACTGTCTATAAATCAACAAGCAGCTATGTACATGAGAATATTCCAGCTGTTATTAACTGTTAATAACTGTGTTGTGAGTCTGCAATGCATTTATGGTGGGAAAAGCACAGGTATACCTATATGTTAAATTGACAAAGGTGTCAAAATAACGGTGCCAGTGTCCTCATATCAGGACACAACGTTAGCAGTCATGGATTTATTTTTCATTAAAATTAAAGATAAAATAAGGTTGAGATTGCATTTATTGCAAGCCAAAGCTGGTCAGCAGACAGGAGTTTGCCGCCGGTTGAGTAGGCCCAGAGCACAGAGCTTCAGACAAGTTTAAGTTTCCTCTCATGAAAACTCTTGTGATGACCAGAGCTCTCTCGTTTAAGGGCATTAACGTAGGGATTGTGAATGGCAGGCCCCTTATCATATATGTTTAAAGATAACTAGATCCAGCCAATTTACAACTTTTAGGACATAATGATTTAAATAAGGGCTATTCAAGCGTTCCAACTTGGTTGTTGATTTTTTTGCTCAAATTAAATGATCAGCTGATTTAAAGACGGATGTTTCCCAATTGAATTCAATGACAACATGTTCTTCTGGGCGCAATGACGTCGCATGACTTACATGGTAGTTGTATTACCACCGTCTGACCACTTATTCGACTGCCAGGTCACTTCTCGGGGCTTACACCTGACACACTGGGCATTCGCACCTGGCTGGGATGTATATCGCTTAGAGGGTTCATGGAAATAGAACATCCAAGATGTATATTTCCAACTGCAGACAGGGGCTACTAGAGACCATGACTTCGTGTGTTGACCTAATTTTAGCTGAAATTTACATTCAGTTATTTTGGGGACAGAAACAAGACATACAGTTTAGCAGTTGTTCTCATAGAGACCTTTTCCAGATTTTAACACAGTGTAATATATGTACATTTCTTGTCCTTCAACAACCTCTTTTATACACACTCCCATCAGGCTGTAGGTGGGTGTGCTGCCGAGTAATCTCTTATACAGAGGCAGAGGGAGGCAGTGGAGGGTGGAAATTAGGTTTTCTGCCTCCTCCCACCCCCCACCTCCCCCTTCAGCCTTTGTGCCCAGTGCCCACTTGTTTATTCAGACTTACCAAGGAAACCCGCATACATAACCCAAATGAGATAGTGTTCATCATTTGTTGACATGTTTTAGGCTTTCTTTCGGCTGCTGTCTAAGAGTAAAGCTTTTCTGGCAGTTGAGATGTTGTATGCCCCCTAACGGTTGAAACAGGTCATAGCAGAGGTGAGCATTAACAGACATCCTTCAGTGTTCGCAGAAGTGTACACCAGAGCAACAGAGAACATAATAGCCCCCTCTTCTCCGTTCTCTCTGCTTTCATCCCTCCCCCCTCCCCACCAACTCTATGTCCCATTCATGCATTAGAATAGTTCACAGGGGCGCTCCCTGCTTCACAGGTAATAATAAGACCCGTTCCAAAGGCTGCCTTCCACATGGAGGTTCCTCTTGAATAGCCAACACAAAGTGAGAGCATGTAGCGGGTATGAATGGCCTCCTGGGTGCAACGTATCATTCGTGGAAATCCAATCTCTCCGCTCATTCTTTAAGTGGACCAAAGGTGATATCGAAAGGGATTGTCAATGCATCAGTTTCTCCCCTTTCACATTCTCATATCTTTTTGTGCCCAGTGCCAGTTGTAGTCTGTGAATGTTGATGAGCACGGGATCAAGGACGTATGGAGATCTTATATCGACATGAACCTGAGCAAAGAGCGTTTTTCAATAGGAGTACAGACATTGGTTTGAGGCAGCGAGGTATTTTTGGCAATGCTCACCATTCAACCTTCAATATTACACATCAGTGTTAGTATCTATGTGAAGGCCTTTTATCGAAACCCAAGAGCTATCCTCCATGTTTCACTTGCACTTTTAGTATTATAATTTTTTTTGTTTTTAGTGTTAATAATTGTTGGTGTAACATTAAGTATAATACAAAAATGAAGGTTTTTTTGTTGTTGCATGAAACAGTTCTGGGCCGTTATGGGATTGGATGCAGCTGACCACTGTTTCCAGTCATTAGATGGACCCATTCTTAGAACCTGGGGCTACCTCTCCTATCACATCAGTTGCTTTGAGTTTCTGTAAATTGTTTTATTTAATCTGGAAAAAAGAGATTGTAGCGACTGCGATACAGTAACAAACAATAATCAGAGTTTCAGAGCGCTGTCAATGAGAGCGCTGTCAATGACTTGATAACAGACATGTGTTGCAGCACGAGGTTGTATCACTGTCAGGTATACGCCTGGAGGAGATAATGTGTTAAATTGTGTGTGTGTGCATTCATGTGTTTGTTTGTCTGTCAAAGGCCAATCCCTCATACTGCTGGAGCCATCAGCGCACATTTCTGATGCATGCTCAAGGACCTCTCGTGGTCGTGGTGACTTGCTTTTTTTCTGTTCAATGTTTTTGTAGGTCATTGACAACTGCTTCAGTTTGGAATCTTGTTTCCTCTCGGAATCGTTAATTGCTCCTTTCCAGATTTGCAAGCCTGATTTAGTCCAGTAGTTTCCTGATATGATTTTTGCCAACAAGCCCAGTGCAACGTGTGCATTGGTTTGGCAGGAGAAATAGAGAAAGAGACACAGTTGTCTACAATCAGAGAAAAGAGAAAGGTAAGCAGTGGGCAGTGTCAAGAGGCAGTAAATGTTCTGGGAATATTACCCATGAATAAACACTGCAGTTCCTCATTAGCAAACAAGTTCCTGTGTGTTGCATCAGCAAAAAAAAATACAAACTCTAATACTAGGTTGAAGTCATTACCTGCCATGACCTTTGAAGCAATAGCGGACTCTGGGACTATTGGGCTTTCAGCATGGATGAAACTGGGTACAGCATTGGGGGCAGGGGGCATTCCTAGGAAAGTTGCGTAGTGGTGCATGAAGCCAAAATGGTTTGAATACAAACATACTCGGATCACAAGGGGTTCAGGGACCATAGTGCATGTGCTCTTCAGTTTTCCTTAAACCTTGCCTCCAATCAGCTGAATCGCAGCAGTGTCACGTCCGATTTTGTCTCAGTCAAATAAAAGCGGCGGCAAAATAACAGACTTTTAGAGCATTTGACCATTTTAACCTACTGATTGAAGTACAGTGTATTTAAGTGTTCGTTTAGGTTAGATTTAGTTAAAACAAGATTATCTGCCGATTTACAGACTTCTCTTTCTGAATGAACTCAATGGGAAAAGTACATTTTGGCCGACTGACAGGGAAGTCTTCCATAATTTCGTCACTATAAAAACTTTGAGGTGGGGCGATTGTGGCTTGTATTCATTCAGTTCAAGATTACAGCAATGGAAGCTGCAACCCTCATGGTTGAGATCTGCACACCCCTGGTTCTATATATAATCAATACATTTACTTCAAATAGATAACTTTATTATTTCTCATTTTAGCTGATGCTTTTATCCAACGCAATTTACATATACTTCAATATCGTGGACATGCCTACGAGAGCTATTTGGGGTTAAATATCGTGCCCTAAGATACTTCAACATGTCTACTGCAGGGGCTAGGGATCAAACCACTAACCCTATGATGGGTCGACCCCCGTACCACAGCCGCTATGTTGTCTAAACGATGTTAACGAAGTGTAGTAAACAGCATCAATGGTATTTGATGGGTATGTATACTAGCATTAGCCAAGCAATAGCACCCACATTAACATTAGCACACAATAGGACAAACAGCTGCATGATACACAAGAGAAAGTCCTCACGTTCACAAACACACAGACATTAGCGTCTGCAGGGTCTTTCTTAACTGTGGCATGACAGAAAAGACAAGCACTTTGTCTCCTCTCCCTCATCTCCTGTCTGCCGAGTCTCCTCCATCTATTCATTTCCTTCATCAGGCGGCCATCTCTCACTCTGTCCATCTCACCGTTGGCCCGCTCTGTCGTTCCCACCTCCCTCTTTCTTTGCCGTTCTGTTCTTTTTCTTTGTGCGGTGTGGTGAGCGCTGACAGCTCTGGCAGAGACAAAGTGCTGATGCTAGGCTTAAAAGTGACCGCCCCTGTCCTGCAGCCACACAGTTGGGGAGCCAGAGATCCATCACCCCATGGCAGAGCCAGAGAGAGAGAGAGAGAGAGAGAGAGAGAGAGAGAGAGAGAGAGAGAGAGAGAGAGAGAGA
>NW_011343464.1:0-2732 GCF_000735185.1 Notothenia coriiceps | reverse complement strand
CGCGAGAGAGAGAGAGAGAGAGAGAGAGAGAGAGAGAGAGAGAGAGAGAGAGAGAGAGAGGCGGGGAAGTGTGAGCAAGAGGGCCGGTGGAAGGAGAGTAATTGGAAGACTTACAACAACACATTCTGCAAATCAGAAATGATCTCACCACTGCGGTGTTTCAACAGGATTAGTAAGACCCTGCATGAGAGTTGTGAGGTGGCTGATCAGGTGCCATATTGATGCCATGACCAACCATATATAAGTTATTAATTTTCAATTCAAAATGTTCAGTGCCAGTAAAAGTTTTCTGCTCCAATAATTGGTAGGATCATTTGGTACTAATGTTAAAGCCATACAATGTGATACTAAATAGATAACAACATCTTTCTTAGTAACAAAATGCACTCTTTCTAATTTATTTACCTGATCAGAGGGCTGTATTACGCACAAGTTCTATACCGCCAGGGTTTCTTTGCCTAAGCCGACCCTCAAAAACCTAAATTCCTTAACAGAGATGGTGGGCACAACAATGCTGGTTATTAAGTGTAATCTTGTTCTGTGGTTTTCCATTGGTTTTTAACCAATGCTTTCTTTCATAGGCTTTTTGGTGCGTCATTTCATTCTTCCACCATTACTGCCAAATGTCAAAATATTGTTACACCAAAAGGTAATATAAATTAATCAGTAATGTATATTAATTGACTGCCTGTCGCACCAGAGAAAGTATTTTTATGCTTAGAACAAGAACTTGGGATTGGAATCTCTGCTGAAGCCTGTGACCTAGGATTGTCATCGTCATAACTACACTGTAGCTATGTTTGAATGACAAAATAAAAAACCTTGAACCTTGAAGTATGGGAGGCTATTCTTAATATTTTTCGCCATAGTTCAATAATTGATCAGTAACAATGCCTTAGGACATTTTAGAGTTTCCAAAGATTCAATAAGTAAAGTCCAGGCGTCGTGCTACATTCAACAACACCTCTCTCTTATACGATAAGTGTTAACAAGAATTTTGGAACACTGAACTCTGGTCCTGCCCAAATTTAAATACTTCTGGACTATTATTTCTGACTGTATATCCAAGGCCTTTAACCAAACCAGATCAAGATCTCCTACTTCCTATCTTAAGATCATTGGTAGTTAATCCCTTCATTAATAAACTCAAAGTTTATTGTGTTCAGGCTTAGCTATTTGCTAATTTGCATGTTAAAGGCAGCTCATTCTGGAATAGCCTCCCAACTGAGATACGGCATTGTCCCACTCTCAATAGCTTTAAAGGTCAACTAAAATAATGGTTGAGAAACAAACTGACGTGTAATCACAGCTAACTGCACTTTAACACAGGGGTATCTCCTCTTGCACTTTATGTAGCACTTTTATCTTATCTTGCACTTTATATGTCGTTACTGCTATAGTGTATTATCATGTCATAAATACTTGTGTATGCTGCTCTTGCTCTTTTGCACTTTTTGCACAATGTATTTTGTTTTTGCTATGTTTGTAAAATGTAATTTTCTTGAATGTTTTATGTGAGGGACTGCTTACAGGCAGAAACGTATGGGACAGACCGGTAACAAGGAAAGTACAGCGATGGAGTGAGGAGTCAGATTCAGCTCTGCAGGATTGCGTTGCATCTACGGAGTGGAGTGTGTTTGAGGACAACAACATCACACACGGATACGGTCATCTGCTACATTGGGAAATGCATCGATGAACAGAGCTGGAGATTTGGAGGAGTTCAGAAAATCTAGGTATGAACTCCGGAGAGCAATTAGCAGCGCAAAGAGAAAATACAAAGACAAGGTGGAATCTGACTTCAAAGGCTGTAACACCCGGAACATGTGGGCGGGACTAAGAACAATGACAGACTACAGAGGAGCAGCGGGGGGGTGCTGCGGGAGTGTCTGCATACGCATCTCTCCCAGATGAGCTGAACAGTTTTTTTGCACGATTCGAGAGCAGCCAGACGGGGGGTGCAGAGAAGGTTCAGGAGCCCTGCCCTTTTGTTTTAAACAGGGCAGATGTGTGTAAATCCTTTAAAAGGGTTAACCCACACAAAGCTCCTGGACCTGATGGCATCCCTGGCCGTGTTCTCAGGGTGTGTGCAGTTAAGCTGGCAGAGGTGCACAGACATCTTCAACAGGTCCCTGCTGCAGTCTGTAGTCCCCACATGCTTCAAACAATCGAACCATCGTTCCTGTCCCCAAAAAGACAATAATCATCAGCATCAATGACTACCGCCCAGTGGCACTCACTTCCATCATGATGAAGTGCTTTGAGCAGTTAGTCAAAACCTTCATCACCTCCTCCCTCCCTGACTCTCTGGACCCCCTGCAGTTTGCCTACAGAGAAAACAGGTCCACAGACGACGCCATAGCCCTCACCATCCACACTGCCCTCTCACACCTGGACCAGAAGAACACATATGTGAGAATGCTGTTCATTGATTACAGTTCAGCCTTCAATACCATTGTGCCCTCCAAGTTGGACATCAAGCTCAGAGACCTCGGGCTCAACAGCGCCCTCTGTGACTGGATCCTGAACTTCCTGACGGGCAGACCCCAGGCAGTGCGGGTGGGAAACATTACATCCTCCACCCTGATCCTCACCACCGGAGCCCCTCAAGGCTGCGTGCTCAGCCCTCTCCACTACTCCCTGTTCACTCACGACTGCGTGGCCACACACAGCTCCAACACCATCGTGAAGTTTGCTGACGACACGACCGCCATCGGCCAGATCACCGATGG
>NW_011343463.1:0-10641 GCF_000735185.1 Notothenia coriiceps | reverse complement strand
ACACTGTTCATACTGCTCACAGGCTGCTGTGTATATCTAGTGTATTCATACCCCTCACTGTTTATTCATCATTCAATTCATTCTGTATTTTATTCTGTAGATTGTGTACATTACTGGTTAGAAGCTAAACTGCATTTCGTTGTCTCAGTACCTGTAATCTGTGCAATAACAATAAAGTTGAATCTAATCTTGAACAGGAACAAATGTACATATCTGACATTAACGATTAAACACATTTGTGCATTCTTTATAAATGCAAACTGGTCAAGACCACTGACGGAAGTAGTTTTGAAAAGTAATAAGTGATTCTGTCTTGTAGGATTCAACCCCCCTTGTATTGATTTGTTTTAAAATGAACAGACACTTGAGTCATTCATTTGTAGTGATATAATAATTGTGGGATTTCTATTGAATCCACTTCATCTGCAACGAAGAACGCCAACGCAATTTCCGCCATTGCAAACGGAGTCAAGCCGATTTTGAGCTGTCCGGCTTCAGGCGAGCTTTTTGAGACCTCCCCCGGCTGCAATCGGCTATTCTCTTCTACTTTCGAGGCGAGCCGCAGCTCATCTCAAACAAGCCTGTTACCAGCACGTGTAGTTCTGGGGGTGGGCGGGTGGACACGTTCGAGTCCTGTTTTGGATAGTGTGCCGTCGATGGGCTTCATTCTGTTTCAAAGTGCTGTTTGACGCTCGGCGTAACCTTGGCGCACTGCCACTCCAACATCCAATCCCAGAGCTTCAAGATTAATCATGGGGTTTGTCAAGCAAAGCGGTTGGTGTATTCCCAAACGATAGCTGAGGATTATGGGTAGTGTAGTGTCTTCTGCCATCCTAAACTCCGAAAAAATGTTTGTTTCTCCGGATCGAAGGGGAAAAATACAAAAGCATTGTACACAATTTAAACCAATCAATGTCGTGTAATAACAAAGGTAATCTGATGTTTTTTAGTTGATGAGTAGTGGAGATATCACTGTAAAATCAATCGACAGTAAGGAGAATACTTACTTCCGGGTGTACAATTATCCGTTATCCAATGGGAACGGACGCTCACATTGCCTTTAACTGCCGCCGACATGGACCGATGCGGTGCTTCCCTGAGCGTCAAATACCGCCGCCGATGGGAATACATTGCAATCAGTTGAAAGCTCTTTGCGTCTGTTTATGAAGCTGAAGGAGACTCGGCGCCTCACAACTGCACGCCACGGGACCCTGACCAAACGTCGCTATTGGACGTTCAGGGAGTGAGACTGTGTTGTTGGAATCGTTAAATCTTGAATCTAAAGCACAGGTACCTCAAAAGTGTAAGTCCTTGAGTAAATCTACTTTCCACCACTGGTCACATCACCTCTGGAATAAAGGGTCTAATGTTTTTTTTCACTTTCTGGTCTGAGATGCAGCCAAACATGAGCCTTTGCTTTCTGGTGTTCCATCACGCTGTCAGTCTGTGTCAGTGCAGAGAAATACTCCAGGGTGTAGAATGACCTTTTTCTCTTGTAAAGAGGAAAACTCCACACAGAAATCTGACTTGACGTAGACAGTACACAACACAACACAGGGGATGGGCTTTTCAAGGCCAGTACCAAATCTGTTTCAACATTGAAGCTCATATTTAATTAACTTCTAAGATAAGGAATTTCCTTTTTGAGTCGGTGTCTAACGTGTTGAAGCTTAAACATTACCACAGTTTCTAAAATGTGATTAAGTGTTGTTCCTTTTAAGTGGTGTAAACATTCCCCAAACATGTTTTCACATCGGAAGATTCAGAAGCTAGTCATTTATTAACCTTGTGTATTAAAAAGCGGGATTCTGTTTCCTTCTACGGCGGCCAACAGGTGCAAACATGCTACAACGGGCCAAAACACTTCCATTAGTAGAGACGCGCTCCACTGTAAAAAACGATGCAAAAAACCCCACAGATGTCCTAAAACCCATGCAAATGAAGAAACATCTTCACCAACTTGACAACATTTCCGCAGCGTTCACTAAAAGCTAACATAGTCATTTCAAACGTACTGACAAAAAATGTACAATTATTCTGAGCATGTGTTGTCAAGTTGGTGAAGATGCTTTTTATTGCATGTGTTTTGGCACATTTGTGTTTTTATATTTGCATTGTTTTTGAAACTGCAGCACATTTCTCCTAACATTTGCCGGAGTACGTTTCACATTCAGAAAATCTGATTTATTGAAGATAGTTTGAAAAAGAAATTGACGCCAATGAAAAGTAAAGAAAGGTTTGGAACTGTTGACCTAATTTAAAACACTCCAGCTCTACAGAGAGAGTTGTATATGGTGTGAAGTTTCAGTGAGGACATTGAAAGGTTGGAGTGCACTTGGTGTTCTGTTTGTTTTGCTGCTAAGCAGTTATAATAAGGGCATATTTCAAAAATGTGTATGATATCACGACCCACAGTCTAAAGAGTCACTTAAAGCAAATTATAACTTGTTGTGACTGTAAGCAACCACTCATACACCTTGTTTTATGATGGAATAATATGAAAAGAATGTGTTTTTTTACTAAATGTTACATTTTATACAGATTTGTTGTGCTATGTTCAATGTTTCTTTACTTTAAACTGTCAATCATATCCTGCAGATACAATTTAGTTTCAGCCCTATTATCTCTTCCTTTTTTCTTTTTATATAATTAAAATACAAATTGCCTCAAAAGTTCATGGTACGCTACATTTTGTTAAATAAACATTTTTTTTGTATCCTCAGCAATTGGCCCAAGGATGAGGTGAGTTTGTATGTTTTCTCTTACATTAAACTACAGTAAGTCTCTATATATACATTATGTAATGCATTGTAAGCATTGTGGTCGTTTGTTTTAGTATAAAGCTATTTATCAGTGCCATGTTAGGAGGCACATTCAGTCAGAGCTTATGAGACGAGGAACACTGAAATACTAAAGTTAAATACAAACAGGTGTCTTTGTACCCACATTGTATTTGTCCAACTGATATGTATTAAATAAGCAGTTGATTTCCTTGGTGAATTATTGCGAGGTTATTTGCATCTCCAGATGGCTCGCTTATCAATAATTCATCAAGTTTTGAATACTTTCTCTCGTGACTCATTCTTTGCACTGAAACATCTGAATGTGAAATATCCCATTAGATGCTCCCACATAACCTTTGTCACACAAATCTTGGAAACAAACTTCACTAAGTTTGTTTTACTGTACAATGACAATGCAGCACACTTCCAGTACAATGTCTCAACCAGCTTATCACCCTTTGTGTAAATGTATATAGTTTTCATTTAAACAGTCAAATCACTAGTAACCTTTTCACCACAAAGAGAACATGAGTTTCTATGCTGTTATGATTTTGGATAAAAGGATAGGTACTAAAAGTGCTATGTGTATCTTGGTGTATATTACCACGAATGCACACACTAGAGTTTATTATTTTCCATCAATATCACATAGACAGCCCTACTGCCAGAAGTACTCAGTACAACATCAAATACATATTAAAAGATGAATAGGGAGGCGTGTGGTGCAGTGGATAGAGCGTTGGTGTTCGGATCGGGGGGTCACAGGTTCAAACCCCCCTGCAGTCAGCATGTCGTTGTGTCTCTGGGCAAGACACTTCACCCCAAATTGCTTCTGTGTGTCCACAGTATTGTGTATGTAAGTCGCTTTGGATAAAAGTAACATGTAATGATATAATTTTGACATATATTTTTAATGTAGCTAGTTAATAATAACACATGTTGTGTCATTGATCCTAGTTTTGCTAAATGGGGCGATGACACGCTACGATTGTTGAGCCAAATTTGAATGTTAATTGGCCCGTGATGTCCAAAAATCAATGTAAGTTGATAGAAACAATCATTGTGTACAGTTTTTAGTATTTACAAGTTAAACCCTCCTATTACGCTAGAAAGATCTACTGTACCTTTTGTTTCTGCAGGAGAAATCGACAGTAAGTATGAAGCATTTAGTATTCTCTGTATGTTTTATGCCAACCCAAACAAGAATATGAGGTGAGTTTGAATAAAATGTTATCCAGAAAACAACAGATGTTATCTCTGCAGACCCTTTAAAATCATTTTATTTGTTGCGTTTATCTGGATATTTTTGAAGTTTTGGTCAATGATTAAAGAATAATATTCTATAAATATTTTCATTTGGAATAGGTACATTTGAGCGGAACACAATAGGAGAAGTAAGCCCGACTTGAGGTTTGACCCATTGCTTGTTTACTGTATATTTCAGATAATTAAATTGTCATCATACTAACTGCATTGCACATTTTTAGCCATGTTTTTATTATGTAGGTTCTGTCTTTAAGGTACTATCATACAGAGACATTATACAGTAGTTGTTACAAATTGTACTATAAAACCAAATCAATATGATTTAATACAGACAGTGTTCACTGGCTGATATCCATTTTTTGTATTAACAAATCAATAGTGCCCCCCCTTTCAGAGCCATATTTCTGTTTCTGCTTTAGTAACAGCCAGGCAGAAAACGTTTCTTCATTTGAGCTGGAGCATACAGCCTCTGGTCTCCTAGGCATCAAGCCAGGTTTTCCGCGGTAACAAATCACTGAAGCCCATTGGTGGGAGGCTGAGGAGCTCCCTGCAGCATTCCCATGGCAACCTGCTCTGTGGTTTCTGAGAAATGATGGCATACATGCACTCGAAATACACTCTTCTGCTCTCTCAAACAAAAACTGAAAAAATCCGCTCTGATGTCTGGTGGACAAAAGACACACACCTATATGTGCTGTACCTCTTCACAAGACTGAGGCATCACTAAAACAAATGTTTACATTCATTCCACATTTACTGGCTTTTGAGTTCCTTATTGAAATAAGGACAAGGACAAACTAACTTTTTAGCGTTTTTAGGATTTCTCTGCTGTTGTGTCAAAAAAAGAGGTGACAAAAGCAAGGAGCTTAGTATGATGAGTGATGTAGGACAAATCTAATAATAGTTGTCTATTGGAATAGAAAATCAAGGAGCAATTTAGGTTTGCTGTGCCATGGTATTACCATGTTATTATGATCCTGTGGACGCTGTGACCCAAGATGGTGATTCTCCAGAAATGTGAATATACAATATTACACTATACACAACAAAAGTTGGAATATGTCACCTCTAAAACATGTTTTAACAGAGCAGATAAGTGAACTGCATCATAACCTTGTTTTGTCAGCCAGCCGTGATGTTGCAGGAGGTCTGCAGGCAGAAGTTATTTTAAGTCTGAAATATGCTTCTGTATCTGCAAGTTCACAGACACTGTTCGGAGTTCTGGATCTTAATGAAAACATGTTTCGGACAAATGAAAACCGACAAATCGTCATATGAACTAGTTTGACTCATGTGCGCCCAAGCTTTCAGTATGCCAAATGGGACTGGTCTTGATGTAAACGTATGGTCACAATTATTAAAAAACAACCTACCTTAGCCTGGCAGGTTTCTAAAAACATTGCACCAAAAGCAAGATTTTGCGTAGATGATTTGGCAGACCAGAGACCTTAGCTTGTGTTCTATGTCTTACCAACAATTCATTTTAGTTTCTTTTAACAATGAATGTGATCTTTCACTAGCCTAAACCTGTAGTTTCAGTTGCCAGAACTTAACCATTGACATGACAAGACAGAAAAACTATTGCTGTGCCCTTTACCTCTTCCAGGTTCCCTCAGTCACTATATATACAATGCCCTAAGGAGTTTACACTGACATTATAAGCATCATTATCCATCAATGGTGAGGAATACATTGTATGCTAAGAATGCAAAACTTCATGGCAGAGAGCTAATTTATGCACTAGAGGGCAAAGCCTACAAATTGTTTTTCGAAAAGCGTCCAAGGCAATTACGAGCTATTTATTTTCTCTTTGAAGACTAAGGCTATACATTGTTTTGAATCATCTTAGTTCAGTTACGACCAGACCCATCCATAGCTGTGAGTACGTTATTTCATAACTGATACGTTAGATTATTGCTAGGCTAGCCAAAACGTTACTTTCTATACTTGCAAGTATATTAGGGTACCAAGACATAAAGTGCTCAAGTCTAAAAGTGATAGAATAGGAAATGACAAACTATTTATTTGATCTTTTAGGGGTAAGGACATTTATTCTTTTTAATCAGCTCATCTTAGTTCAGTTACCACCAGACCCATCCATAGCTGTGAGTACGTTAGCGTAGAGTTGTTATGCTAGCCAAAACTATACTGTCTGCGAGTATGTGAGGGTACCAAGACATGTCAACCTTAAAAGTTGTAGAATAGGCAATGACAAACTGTTTATTTAGTATTTTAAAGGTCCTCCTATCATGCAAAATGCCCTTTTTGATATATTTTATACTTAAATATGTGTCTCTGGTGTGTCAGTAGACTCACTAAGTTTCCTAAAATAATACCCTCTCTCCCCCATCTCTAAAAACGGGGGCACAACGGGGCTGATCCAGATTTACGTCCGATATGACGCAATATCGGAAATGTGGGCTGGCTTTACGCCCACGGCCCTATCAGAAACGTCGCTGTATCAGAAATAATGTGCATCGTTTTGGAAGTTATATGGCCTGTGTTTACATTAGCAAGCATCGCTAACACTCAGAGCTAACCCGTACTGGACAGAGTATGTGTTAAGAAGCAGGATATAAGAAGGTACTCACTTTGTGGTAAACCCGTGAAAGAAAAAGCACTCGCGCTCCATACTGTTTCAGAAATAATCCTTGATGTGGTTTGGAACATATGGCGTTTAATCACGGCAGCGTTTCCTTGAGTTTCTGGGTAGAATTCTCCTGCATGATCTCTCGTCTCGCCTCTCGTTTATTATTATTTTTAAAACTACGGACCGGAATCAGCACTTCTCTAACAGGGCTGAAATAGAGGGGCATGAGGCATGGCTAGAATGGGTGATCTGTTTGGTATTTTGAGCAAAACACTTCATAGATTTCATGTTTTTTATATCTGAGACCTATAATGTATGCCTAAAAATAGTATAATAGGAGACTTTTAAGGATAAGGACATATATTCTTTTGAATCAGCTCATCTTAGTTCAGTTACCACCAGACCAGTTATTCCAAAGCTGTTAGTATTTGTAGAAAATAAACACAATATTGTGACTTCTGTTTACTTCTATATATTTGACTGTTCCAGCTGATACCAGATGCAAAATGCTATCTCTATTGTGTAGCAGGCATAAGGGATGTACCAGGAGAACCTCTATGGATGGACTTGCTGAAGCAATTATGTACCAAATTCTGTCAAATGTGTTTAACACACACACACACACACACACACACACACACACACACACACACACACACACACACACACACACACACACACACACACACACACACACACACTTGGTAATCAGGCCCTCTTTGATCATCCTGGTTTGAGTCAGGGGTTGCCATGCCAACGGGCGAGATTAAAGCTTTGAGCTGCAGTACTATAGCTTTCATGACTGATGCAACATTTACCATAACACCCCCCCCCACACACACACACACACACACACACACACACACACACACACACACACACACACACACACACACACACACACACACACACACACACAGTTCCTTCAGTTTTTCTCCAACAGTTTGGCGGCTTTAGTATTTAGGTCATCTCTTTGTGGAAGGAGAGAGGGAGGAGGGAGGCTGCATCCCAAAGTAAGGTCCGTCGTGCCGTTCGGTCGACGTCTCACACACACACACACACACACACACACACACACACACACACACACACACACACACACACACACAGACAGTGAAAATCTGTGATATTTTCTGTGTCTCTGTCCCCACTGTTTATCTGCAAAAGGATTCATGAGGGACTATGGGAGTTGGAGTGTCTTGTCCTCCTTCAATCTTCCTCTCCTTGTGTCTCTCTGTCTCCATTTCCTTCTCTTCTTCCTTCATCCTATGTAGCATGACCTACATTTCCTCTCCATGCGGTTCTCCCTGTCTTTTCATTTAATGATACAACCACATACTATCACACACAGTCCCGCAGCAGAATGGGGGCGGGGTGGAGTCACTAAAGTCCATTTGGAGCTGATCAGGGTGGAGTTCTAAAATAGAATGCCAAGATAAGCCTACAAGAGCGCGTAAGAGTGAACCCTGTTTCAAAACACTGCCTGTGTGTACATGTGTGAAGGAGAATAGGGAATAGAAGGGATACACTGCCTCCTGTGGACAAACACACTCCTCTCCTTGTTCACATGTGTGACTCCACACTGCCACCTGCTGAGCCTTGTTCCGGACTGCATTCACCCTCCGTCATAACATCTCAATCAGATCACCTCTCTGCTGCGACCCAGTGCTGGCAGTGTGGTAACTGCAGAGGAGTTCCAGTCTACATGCATCCTGTGTTTACACTATACCATGACCATTACTGGTCAAACGTCACCTTCACATTGGACTATGTGACTGTTGCCAGCATCCATAAAGAACAGTGATCCACTTATTTATGAGTGACTAAAAGGCCTTAGGCCTATTACAGCTGTAGCCTATTGATTGATGACCATGTTGATTGAACACATTCCACATTGAAGTGTTAAACACTGTGCCCCATATGTAACAAATATAACTGTGAACTGTGGTGCAACTACAAGCACAGGGTGAACACTTTTGGTCTGTTGTCATCATGAATATGTGTTCATGTGCAATACATCTTTCCTAAGTCCTTTTCAGAAATACCTATAATTAAGATTCAGATTTGAGTGATGGGAGTAGGTTGTACCAAAGAGTGCTCAGTATTTCATTAATATGAAAATGTAAGTCTGACAAAATGGAAGATAAAAGTCTTTGAATTGTTATTTGGGATATGAGTAAGAAGGACATTTACAACGTTTTGGAAAGTCAAAAGTCAGTCAACTTTAATGTAAATCTTTCAGTTTGTGTGTACAGAGTAAGACAGATATCGAAATGACGTTTCCAACAATCCCGAATACAAAAATAGGGAGGGGAGAGAGTTCAGCCTCCTGACAGCCTGGTGTAAAACTGTCGAAATTGTTAAACAAGTCATAAATTAAGAGTTCATATATGCATGAATACACAAGGCAAGTATTTGTTCACACAAATAAACTGTTGAAAGCTTTTATTTTCTGAAGATAAGAGCAAAACAAATTACTTTGCTAAAGCGTTTGTGATTTTTTATTAAATGTCCCATCATGTTCATGTTCACCTCAACATTCATTTAAATAATTTGGTTGACTCCTGACATTTTATCCAGAGCCGTCATCAGGTCTACATTTGATTTGTCCAATACCTGAAACCTTTTGCTGTACTTTTGAGTACTTCTTTTTAGTGCTAATTAGCAATTGCCTGCACGCAAACCCACAAAACCAAGACAGCAAACATGGTATAAATTGTTTCGGCTAAAAATTTAAAATGTTAGAATATTCACTATCATTATTGGGGTCTCTATTGTTTATGGAAAAACAGTGATTAGACTTTTACATTTAAATAAACAGAGCTTTTGCTTTCATCCTGCTCATGAACAAATTAGAGCTTAACCATATTAGAAAAACACAGACATTGCAATATTCTAATTGCAATATGTATTGAAATACAAAAACTAAAAATAGAATAGAACAGAATCGTGATTCTCAGGAATGTCAGGGCAGAGGAAGCCAGGCCACAAGGCTTTCTAAGTAAATAAATGAAAATATTATTGTGGAAGTGAGGTGCAAATATCTTCCTTATTCCCAGTACAAACTACACCCTTAAGTAACCCATTAGTGAATGAGAATTACTAAAAATGAAAGAAAAATTACAGTCCAAAGTTAAAACTGCCACAGTTTGCATTGAATGGAAACGCCCTCTTCCAGCATCAGGAAGATTAGCAATGCCTCAACTTCCACCAATTCTCTTCTATGTTGCTTTTGGATTGCTCTTCATCCTTTGGTATTTGAGTGTGTGGGTCCATATGTTGATGCAGTGCTCTGAATCAGTCAGTCAGTCAAAGTGAGGCAATCAGACATAAACGTGGCGATAGCATGCGACAGCAGAGGAGCCACTGAAACCCAGGGTGAGACCACTGATCTGTTTTAGTCCACAAGCAAATGTTGAAAATGACCATTTGAACTATACAAGGCTGGTATTATAAGTTTGGTGCCTTGCTCAAGGGCACCACGGCAGGGCCCAGGTCCATATTTAGGTCTGTTTGGGGACTTGAACCAGCGACCTTACAGCTCCCAGTCCAAGCCCGACTGACTGAGCCGCTGCCGGTAAAAAAAAGCTTAGGGATACATAAGTGTGATGCCCCTCTGGGTTCATCTTGAGAGGGTGTGGCTGTGCTGCATCCAGCCGCCTTGATTGCAGTAACTCAGGGCACCTGGGTCTGGTGCCCTGCAGCTATTTAAAGCCTCTCTGCCCCTCTCTGTTCCCTCTCTGCTTTTTCCTGCAGGCACCCGGTTCTGTTGAGTATGCTATCAGTTATATCAGTTGCGTTACTTTGTGCACCTCAACACCCTCACACATACAGGACTGTCTCAGAAAATTAGAATATTGTGATAAAGTTCTTTATTTTCTGTAATGCAATTAAAAAAACAAAAATGTCATACATTCTGGATTCATTACAAATCAACTGAAATATTGCAAGCCTTTTATTATTTTAATATTGCTGATTATGGCATACAGCTTAAGAAAACTC
>NW_011343462.1:0-3987 GCF_000735185.1 Notothenia coriiceps | reverse complement strand
TCACTCCTATGCAGCCACACCTGGAATCTGGAAAGTGTTTATCTTAATCTAAAAACTTTGCAGAAATGCCAAGTTTTAACAGAATGTCCCAAAAGAAGCCACGCGGCATTCGAACGTTTTAGATCAACATTTGATTAAAGCTTCAATCTATTTATATTCCTCTGTTTTACCCGACAGAATAATATTGGTTGGTTTGCCCTCCTTGCTTCTTTCAGTGCAACAACAAAGCCCCTCTGTCAAGAACCCATTACATTTAAAGTGGACCTATCATGCTATCTTTGAATAATATAGTGTAGGACCATACCTATATAAGGCATATTTATACTTTTTATTTTTCAAAATACCAAACAGATCATGCATTTTAGCCATTCCTCATTTCGCTCAATGTAACACTGTCTTTGCATGGGCTGATTCTGTGAGAACAGCACCATCTACAGGCCTGGCATATGTACTACAGCGTCTCCAGCGCTTTCTAACGGCAATGTCCGTGGCTGTCTCCTCCTGATTGGTGGAGTTGGCCCAATAGCCGTAGCGCCACTTCTGTGACATCATAGAAGTGTTCAAATCTGGATCAGTCTGTATCAGATCCGTTGCAGCCCCTTTTTTAAGAGATTTGGGTATGGAGGAAAAGAGAGAGGGTTGTGTTTTCTGACTCTTGGTGAGTTCCCTGGAACACCGGGGACACATATTCATGTATAAAAGACGTATAAAAGTGCATTTTGCATGATAGGTCACCTTTTAAATGATTTGGTATTTGGTTGACGCTTTTAAACATGATGGCAACCTGGGGTTCAATATCTTGCACAAGGACACTTTGTCACGTTTACTGCAGGGGGGGTTGGACTGAACACAGATTCAGAGCTACTGGTTTCTTTGCTAAAAATGTGTGTTTAAGTGAGTCTATAAATATATTGACTTCCTATCTGTTTCCATTAGATCTCGTCCATGTGTGGGTGGTGAGCGTCCTGCTGATCTCGAGTGCGGTTGCTTTCGTCCTCTTCATGGTCTACCGAAAAAAGACCAATGCAGCAACTTCTATACCAAAATTCTTTGTGGGCTTTGTTCTTATCATCAACTCCTATTTTACATTAACAATTGTATTTTCAACCCACACTTCCATCTAACAATTTCTGTTTTCGTCTTAAAGAAATTTGCAGCCAAAGGAATGCCGGAGAGCAAAGGATACCTGCAGGAGAAGATCTTAGTTCCTGAAGTGGTGCCCTGCTCTCCCACACTGATGGACGAGGAGAAAGACGTCACATCTGTCAACAGCCCCTGCGATGACTCCGTGCTCCGGATGCGCTGCGGCGTGTCGCCAGAGGCAGACAAAGGCCTTTCTAACAGCGTGGCGGTAGCGACCGATGAAGAATCCGGCTACACGCAGGGCAGAGACTTGGAGCCAGACGAGGCGCCCTCTGGGTATGAGAAGCGTGCGGTGGTGGTGTCGTAGGCTCCGGGCGAAACGGCGGCACATCGAATGTTTGAAGTTGGGTCAAAAAAGGGAACTCGTTTGCAATCACCTTTCATTCAAATTGGAAAATCTTAACCCCAAACAGCGATTTTCAGTCGCGGTTACAAATTCCAGGTGGTTTGGGTTGTTGCCTTGTCAGACCGTCTCCAAGGGAACAGCGAACCAGGAACGTCCCAACTGTAGGTGCACTCAGACATCAGTTACATTTGACTTTGCACTAAATGCGTCAGAGCAAGCAACAACATTAAAATGGCCTTAAAGACGTGTTATATAATATAGATCAAATGAATTACTCAAATCAGACCAGTCACCAGTGTCAGTGTCGTAATGTTGTTCATTTAAGTTCTTGATTTCTGATATTTGTTTCAAATGTTGCATCCTCTCATTCCTGCATGCTTAACATTTCCAGTAGCTGCCAAATCAGCTCAATTACCTGTGATTGGTTTAGACGTGCATGCCACCGCCACAGGAGCTTCGTGAAAGGAGATGTGAACGATCCATAGCTGCCATATCTGAGAGAAATGTGAAGATAAGCATCTTTTCTGCAGAACTCTTTTAAAGTGCTTCTCATGACGCCATTACCTCTTCACTGACATTTACCTCTGAATTTAAATGTCAGGGTTTCAACTGTTACTCAAAACAACAGCGTCACTAAAACATACCTTTCAATGAATCCTAGATTAGAGATTGAAAGGGACTTAACTGCGCTTTGTATTCTGTAATGCACATGGAAGTAAAACTATTAATGTTTTCTGTAAATACTGTTATATCATAAGCATCTGTTAATCATGCATTATCATCTCTGTTGACCCCATGTTCAGCCGTAACTATGCTGAGTAGTCACTGTAATGTTTTCTATGTATTAGCACGTCTTTTCTACCTGAATCCAATCCTTTAGTCTCTCATTATGCTAGTTGCACCTTAAAGTCACAGATATACATCAGTGACTTGTGACATTTCTTTAACTTAAATGAAATATTCGGGCGGGGGGGGGGTTAGTTGACGCAAGTCAGATTTGATTGGATCCCAGATTGAGTGTGATGGGGGGGAAAGAAGAGCAATATGGATCTGTAGAGTATGAGAGTATTCCTTCTGGTCGACCAGGAGGAGAGAGGGAGAACTACTGATGGATCATTTATTCACTAAAAGCCAAACACGCTCCCTCCTGTTTAACAAACTGCTCTATTAGCTGCTCTACTCACAGACTGAACCGTGGTTTGGGCCGTTTCCCAAAGTACATTTCTTAAGATACGTTTATGTAGACACCCGCCAAGTTCAAGACGAGTTGTCAAAAAACACTATTAATACGAAAATGTATTAAATTCTTGCCAAATAAAGGCTGTTAATTGAACGATTAACACAGGGTTACATAATGTTTGAGTTATTTTACCCAGTCTTTAAATGAATTGTGTGTGTTGATGGAATTCGATGAACTAATTTTCTCATGAAATGAGAGGAGATTGGCACCAGAGGAACTGAAGTGATGTTTTAACACTTTTACTTGTGCCTTGTTACCGGGCTTTAAACGTCAGCTGTTGAGCTGCTTATTGTTGTTTTGTGTTTAACTTGTTTTGTGTTGCATAACTTGAGACTGTACGAGTTGATGAGTCTTCCCAGCTAGAGCTGCTATACAGAGGCTGGATGCTGATAATGACTTTGAAAAAAGGAAATGGTGCTTTTTTTTTATTTGTGTAAAACATTCGGTTCACAATTTTCAAAAAGGAAATGCCGGGCTTGATGACCAGCTGGAGTGATTGTCTGATATTTGAATGTTGTTAACATTTGATTTGGAAAAGTGGCCTGCCCATTAACCTTGAGCACTTGTTTTGCTAATTAACTCTTAATTATGCTTCCTCAGTTTCTGTGCCTATGTCCTTTATAATGATTCCTTTTCCGTCTGAAAACCACTGTTAATGGTTATTATCTTGTGTGAGTTTTCAGTATTACTTCATTTCAATAAAAGTAAAAAAAAAAAACGTTTGTTCTTTTTTCTGTTTGTATCCTAAAGGATGTGGTTATAAAGCGGATGTTGTACACACTAAATTACTTTATGTGAAGAGCTACAAATAAAGGAAGGGAAGTTGGTATTTCAGTGTAGTGAAGCAGCTCATTTACATTTAATGAGCAATAATAAAATATGTCAGATTCGGCCATGTCACTGTGTAAAGGAAGAAGCATGCACGTCCTGTTTCATGACATGCTATCCACGTTCCTTCCTCTAGAGGTGTGTGTGTGTGTGTGTGTGTGTGTGTGTGTGTGTGTGTGTGTGTGTGTGTGTGTGTGTGTGTGTGTGTGTGTGTGTGTGTGTGTGTGTGTGTGTGTGTGTTTGTGTGTGTGTGTGTGTGTGTGTGTGTGTGTGTGTGTGTGTGTGTGTGTGTGTGTGTGTGTGTGTGTGTGTGTGTGTGTGTGTGTGTGTGTGTGTGTGTGTAATGTTTACGCAATGTTTCCTTCCTCTTTAGTGGTTGTGTGTGGGAGTTGGATTTGGAGACCTTTTGGGTTCCAGTAACTACACTACA
>NW_011343461.1:0-705 GCF_000735185.1 Notothenia coriiceps | reverse complement strand
CACACTTTGTATTGTATTATTGTATTGTATGAGAGAGGTTCCAGGTTGAATTGAGGCGGATATTTCTAATATTCAGAGGTTGTTATGTTTAATATTCATGAGAATATTTGTCATTGATCAAATGATAATAAACATTTGCATAAAGCATATTTGTCCACTCATATGTTGATAAGGGTATTAAAGACTTGAAAAATATCCCTCTAAGGTACATTTAGAACAGATAAAAAATGTGCGATTAATCACGATTAACTATTTTAATCGACTGACAGCCCTAGTTATAATAAACATACATACATACTGTATGTTAAATTGATATACCCCCCTTCTTTCATTTATCTTTCCATTCCCACAACAATATACATAAAGAAATGGCATATTTTGGACATAGTTCGAATGGTGATTAATCATGATTAATTCATTTTTAAGCTGTGATTAATCTGATTAAAAAATGTAATCGTTTGACAGCCCTATTTAAAACGTTTCTGTTTCTTTGTCAAATTATAAAAACTTGGATACAAATCCTAAACATAATGCTCCCCATTCAAAGCTCTATCTAACTAACTACATCTGTGTTTCCCCTAGGTTTACTGCCTTGGCAGGGTGCTGCTCGGGTACCCCCTGTAAGCAATTCTAGAACCCTGAAGGCAGGAGAGACTGAAAAGAGTCAAGGGAAGCTTATAAAAGTTAACAGCATTTAATTACACA
>NW_011343460.1:2589-4887 GCF_000735185.1 Notothenia coriiceps | reverse complement strand
GGGATTGTCGGGAAAGAGATGGCTGTTTGAGGAAGCTCCCATTTATTAACATTTCAACAAACAAGTTGCATATTTGCATAACGTATTCAAGTGTTACCATTTAGTGCAATAGTAGCTACAGAACATGTGCTGTGTAAACTGTACTGTATCACATAGCGTTTCAGACACACAAACTTTTCAACTTTCAAACTTAAACGGTGCGCTCCCAGCGCACGTACCGGCAGTGATCTACAGCAGTGGTTTTCAACCAGTGGTACGGGGACAAACTGTCTCGCTCTCGTAATGTCTGTCTGTCTTGCTCTCGTTCTGTCTCTCGTACCACTCTCGGTTCCACTTTTACTTTTGCGCGCTACCTGTCTCACTCTTTTCCGGCCTCCAGCTTTTCCTGCTGGAGCCCGCCGCTTAAAGGTGGGGGGCGCGGACCGGCCATAGAGCCCATAGAGTTAAAGGTGGTGGACTGTAACCTGTAAAACCCATAGATTTAGGAGGTCCCCTAGTGGCCGTTAGCTGTAACAATCCATAGATTAGCCGCACCGTTATATAAGCCGCAGGGTCGAAAAATGGGAAAAAAGGCGCGGCTTATAGTCCGAAAATTACGGTATTACAAACTAGCACAATTTTAAAACGACTTCAATTATGGGAAATAAGAGCAGTCACATCGACCAATGGATTCTTGTTCTCTTGAATTCCCCCGTAGTGATCAAACATGAGAGTTTCAGCTGTTCTGTACTTTATTCCACGCTGTGGGGGCAGCATGTTTAAAAGCTGTTTTACCCAGTTCTGTTCTCACTTTAGGAACCAGCATCTGAGTAAAGTCTTGGGAGCGCAGGCCATATTGAAACCATGATTAGCAGCAGTCTTTAAAGCTGTGTTGTTGTTGTTGTGTTTCAGGATCCTAACTGGTACAGAGCGAGGAACACGGTGGGAAGAGAGGGAACCATCCCCGCTAACTATGTCCAGAAAAGAGAGGGGGTGAAGTCAGGAGGGAAGCTCAGCCTCATGCCGTGAGTATTGGACTCACAACGAGAGAGAAACACTTAACAAACTATCTGTGTATGGGTTTATTTGAATTGTATTTACTTTTTTCAACACACACACTCACCTAAAACACGTTATTTATAATATATAGCGCTTTTCCTGGTGCTCAAAGAGCTTTGCAAGCACGTAAAGAAGAAAAATAACAACACAAGTAAAAAGTGTTAAGCTAGGTGGAACTGGGGCGAGGGGATTAGGAGTTGAAGGCAAGAGAGAAAAGGTGAGTTTTGAATATATTATCTGAAGTATATTCATCACAACCAGTGGAGCTGTGAGTCGTCGACATGTTTTCCACATACGCTCGGTTTCCTTTTCACCAAGTTGTCGTCGCCCCGCTCGTTTCTGTTCCCTGCAGCGAGGGGAAAACCAAGTTCTATCTTAAAAGCATCAAAAGATGGAGACTCCATGTTTTACCGTCGCTTGGTTTGTTCTGTGTCTGCTCTCCTGCGCTCCACACTTCAGTCTGAGCCTTTGAAGCAGCAGATATCAGACAGAGGGAAACAGAACGAGAGGCGTATGCACATGAAGCGAGACAGGAACGCAGAGAGCATGCAGTATCTCAACATAGACCTGGAAACAAACACGTCTTTAAAGGGACACTTCCCCCGTAATCAGAAATCCATATGTTTCCTCTTACCTCCAGAGCTAGTTATGGATTTAGATAGTTTGGTGTGAGATGCTGCACGTTGGAGGCTGAAGAGATGTCAGCCTGGTGCTCAAAGTGCCAAGAGAATCCATGTTCAAACCTCTACAGCATTTCCTCTTTTCAGAAACCATGATCCACTTACTCAGGATAACTCGTAAAGCTAGTTTTGAGGAGCTTTACGTCGGAACTATTTCCTTTCTACCAAACTATACCTGCTGATCGTGTCACTGCGCAGAAGGAAGCGTGCATCATCTAGAATCTAGATTGATAATAACTAGGGTTGGGAACTGAAACTCGGTTCCAGATGAGAACCGATAAGAAAATGCCGGGTACCCACACAAAATACACAATTTCGGTTCTGCTTAACGGTTCCTAAACGCGGTAGACCCTGTATTCCACCGGGTCCGTCTGTGCGGCGCGGCGCCCCGGTGGAATACAGGGTAAGAGCGGACTGGCCATCTGTGTGTTCTGGAGAATCACAGAACGACCGGTCGTCAGCGGGCCGGTGATGGCCGGCTCGGTACGCTGCGGCCGGCACCGCCCTTAACTTTATTTAAACGGTATCATGTAAGTTGCGCTGACAGAGGTCCACAGTTGCCCCGCAGCGAGGCCCCCCC
>NW_011343460.1:0-2544 GCF_000735185.1 Notothenia coriiceps | reverse complement strand
CAGGGGGACAACAATATTCATGAATAAAAGAATGTACAAAAGTGCATTTTGCAATGATTCGGTCACATTTAATGGTCTGCCACCAAATTGTCAACCAACACTTAAAAAGGTAACAGAGAATCCCACCGTAATTTCATAAGTCTACTAGTTGCATGGAAAAATAATAATATAAAAAACCATTAAATCTATGTACTCTGTAGGGTTGAGAACAAAACTCGGTTCCCAGATGAGAACCGATAAGCAAATGCCGGGTAACCGGGATACCATACAAAAACTATACAAATTCTTGGTTTCTGCTTAAACGGATTCCTAAACGCAGTAGATCCCTGTATTCCAGCGGCTTCCGTCTGCACTGCAGGTGAACCGGAGAATCAGGCGCCGGAACCATGAAGAGAATCACAGAACGGCCTGTTCGTCAGCGGCCATTGAACAGGCCCGCACTGAGCCCAATTAATAGGGATCATGTACGTTGCGTGGCAGAGACGACAGAGGTCCATCCACAGTTGCCCCACAGCGAGGCTCCCCCACCCTCCCGTAGACAGTTCACGAGCTCAGTCACTTCATAACACCAAAGATAGATCGCGGTAAACGCTCTAAAGTGAGGCTCCACTACACTAAAAAAGAAAAAGACAAGGCACAGTGTAATGCCTGTTAATAGCTTGCCATAGGCATAGCTCAGTTAAAATAAAGCACAGCTATTGTGCAACTACATTTGTATTGCATGTATATTTTTTATTTGTAAACATTTCAGTTAAAGCTTAAAAGAATAAAGATATTTTTGTTATCTAAACGTTTGACCTCTTTCTTTTACAATTTTGGAATCGAAACGGGGAATCGATAAGAACCGGAATCGGAATCAATACATTTCAAACGATACCCATCCCTAGTACTCTGCTTTGAAGTCTGCGGGAAAACCCTTCACACTTCATTCAGGAGCAGTGATAAATCATTACCTTTATTAATTCAGTCAGGAAATCCAAAGTGATGGATCATATTTAGAGGACAAAAAGACAACCTGAAGAAGGTGATATGCAAACTCTGGACTTAAATTGCTCTTAAGTGATGTCTCCTACTGCCAAATTCCCCCCAAAAGATGTCTCTTAATAAGCAAAAGAAAGGCAAGTATAAAAGTGGCCACTAGAAACTGATGGAGGAGTGATATTTTTAAAGATAGTACTGTTAGTTGTTTGGGGAGGTGCTCCACGATGCGGGCGAGGAGGCTCTTGGTGGGCTTCTCAGAGCAGAGCAAGACCAGGTTGACGGTCTTGTCCCCCCGCAGCAGCAGGCCTTTGGCCAGGACTCCGACCCGCATCACTCCCTTCAGAGCTCTACACACAAGCAAAGAAGCAAAACAAACAACACTTAAAATGTCATCTTTCTGAGAACCATACATCCGAAAACATGTTGTCACATTAACAATGTATACTTTTATTTTTCTTAACTTTCATCTTCACCAACATGATTTTATGAATTTGTTAACAAACATTTTACTTTAAAACTGAGAGTGTGTACCCCATGCAGTTTAAGTTCTAGACAGATCTGAAATTTGCAGTCTTATACGAGAACAACAACTCCATAAATACTGCAGAGAAAACCGAAATAAAACAGCCCGCTCACTTGCATCTCCAGATGGTTTTTGATTATTGCTTGAAGAGTCAGCTGCTATTATCCAAATGATCTAACTGTATACATCTTGAATCACTCAGAAAAGCTCACCAGACTGAAGGAGAAGCACATATTAAGCCATTGGTTCTCCAAGTGGGGGGCGCGGAGGCATGACAGGGGGGGCGCGAGAGACCAGGAGGAAAGATTTCAAAAATTATTGATTCGAAAATAATATGATACAGTACTATTACGTCTGGGTCTCTGTGTTTCATTAAAGCTTGGCTCTGTGTGTGTGTGTGTGTGTGTGTGTGTGTGTGTGTGTGTGCGTGTGTAACGAGCCATTTTATGTGCGTGCGTGAGCGAGAGAGAGAGAGCACCGGTACCGGAGATCGTTGTTGTTAGTTTCTGGTGCTAGCGAGCTACGCTAACGGATATAAGGAGTTTTTTCAACAACAAAGTGGAGGAGAGTCCTCTGCTGTCAGACTGAGGGACTCAGTGACCTAAGATAGTTAACTTAACACACTATAACATATAATGAGTACCCTGTATCAAGATTGATGCAAAACTAGTTAAATTGGACCTTTTTAGAGTGATTTAGAAGAAGAAAAAAACACCTCTGGGGTCATTTGGGTGGATTTGCCATATCTCTGGAACCCATCGGTCGATTTTGATGATTGACACCTCTTTTGAACCGTTAGAGCCAATAGAATCGAGAGGGAAGTTCGCTGCCCTGAGTTTTGATTGTGGAATCTCAGCTTTCATGTGATATCTTGTTTGTGCAGATCCGATAAGTAATAAGGTATTTCTACCATGAGTTCTGTGCTAAGTGCGTTTGCATTTTTTCGCTCCGGGCTAATTCAGACCCTTTAGGCGTGTTCACAGCGGAGTACTTTTCCCGTTTAGTTCTGATAGTGCCTGGAATTTTGCGTTCACACCAAA
>NW_011343459.1:0-8007 GCF_000735185.1 Notothenia coriiceps | reverse complement strand
CACCAGTCTGGGAAGACTGAATCTGCCAATCTGCAGCTTGGTGTGAAGAAATCAACTGTGGGAGCAATTATTAGAAAATGGAAGACATACAAGACCACTGATAATCTCCCTCGATCTGGGGCTCCACGCAAGATCTCACCCCGTGGGGTCAAAATGATCACAAGAACGGTGAGCAAAAATCCCAGAACCACACGGAGGGACCTTGTCAATGACCTCCAGAGAGCTGGGACCAAAGTAACACACTACGCCGCCAGGGGCTCAAATCCTGCAGTGCCAGACGTTTCCCCCCTGCTTAAGCCAGTACATGTCCAGGCCCGTCTGAAGTTTGCTAGAGAGCGTGATCCAGAAGAGGATTGGGAGAATGTCATATGGTCAGATTAAACCAAAATATAACTTTTTGGTAAAAACTCAACTAGACGTGAGTAGGAGAAAGAATGCTGAGTTGCATCCAAAGAACACCATACCTACTGTGAAACATGGGGTGGAAACATCATGCTTTGGGGCTGTTTTTCTGCAAAGGGACCAGGACGACTGATCCGTGTAAAGGAAAGAATGAATGGGGCCATGTATCGTGAGATTTTGAGTGACAACCTCCTTCCATCAGCAAGGGCATTGAAGATGAAACGTGGCTGGGTCTTTCAGCATGACAATGATCCCAAACACACCGCCCGGGCAACGACGGAGTGGCTTCGTAAGAAGCATTTCAAGGTCCTGGAGTGGCCTAGCCAGTCTCCAGATCTCAACCCCATAGAAAATCTTTGGAGGGAGTTGAAAGTCCGTGTCGCCCAGCGACAGCCCCGAAACATCACTGCTCTAGAGGAGATCTGCATGGAGGAATGGGCCAAAATACCAGCAACAGTGTGTGAAAACCTTGTGAAGACTTACAGAAAACGTTTGACCTCTGTCATTGCAAACAAAGGGTATATAACAAAGTATTGAGATGAACTTTTGTTATTGACCAAATACTTATTTTCCACCATAATTTGCAAATAAAAAATCAGACAATGTGATTTTCTGGAATTTTTTTTAATTTTTTTTCTCATTTTTCTCTCTCATAGTTGAGGTATACCTAGGATGAACATTACAGGCCTCTCTCATCTTTTTAAGTGGGAGAACTTGCACAATTGGTGGCTGACTAAATACTTTTTTGCCCCACTGTATGTATATGATAGCATGAATAATTCTGCACTTTCTGCTTGTTTTGCACTTCTTGTGAGATGCTAACTACATTTCGTTGTCTTGGTATCTGTACTCTGTGCAACGACAATAAAGTGTAATCTAATCTAAATGACTTTAAATGTTGATTAAGGAAACAAGCAAAAATAAATGCATAAAGATATTGGTATACCCTGTTATGGTCCTCGGCTGTCAAGCCAGTAACATTCAAACACATTAAACCATCTATGTAAGCATCCATCAAAACAAACATATGATAGTGCCTAGTGTAATGGAAGACACACCCAGAGAGCGAGATACTGTACAGCAGAGGCCTGTTAACCGACTAACATATGTTTCATAACATAAAGAGCTGAACCATAAGAAAAACTAGCTCAACTCAGTGTAAGACAGCTCAACAGAAGACAGCTCGTTTGATAGTCAGTTTATCGCTCCATGTTTCACAGTAGCTTGCCAGCTATGTAAGCTGTAACGAAGATACCCCAGCCCCCTTTATTAAGGGAACGTAATGGCGAACCCCGTTCAATTATCTGTTGGTTTAATGGCGTTGTGCTTCGCGGCATAAATAATTGGTCGGTTGGAAATGAAATACATATGTAGTGTTTGTATGGTATTGTGGTAGATTCGGCACTGTGAAAATCCACCACACAACACAAGTTTGTTCGGTGTACCGATTCACAAAGATCAGCTGCAAGCATGACAAATGTAAGATGTTTCTCCACCTAGGTGTTTTATTTGTTGCGAATAAAAAAAACTCTTAGGACCACCAACATTAGGTGCTCCCTTTGCCCGAAGACCACGAAAACATAAAATTACCCGAAATTATAGTAGTCATTGGTGTGAGCTTCTCTCCAGGTAATAACACGTTAACAAGGCTAATTAGATACGATTGGATTTCA
This sequence comes from Notothenia coriiceps, assembly GCF_000735185.1. Taxonomy (NCBI): domain Eukaryota; kingdom Metazoa; phylum Chordata; class Actinopteri; order Perciformes; family Nototheniidae; genus Notothenia; species Notothenia coriiceps. The sequence goes on along the minus strand of NW_011343459.1, from coordinate 5,932 downwards.
ATAACTAACACTAGTCTTATCAACCCTCGGTGCTTGGCAAACGTCTATAGTTGCAGCTGACGTAGTATGTTGGCATATTTTAATTATAATAACAGATATATTGCAGAAAGAATGGTAGTAATGCTAGCTAGCTTACGTTACTTTCAAAACATATTTAACTAACGCTGTTGGATTCATGTTAGCTCTATGACTCACCGTTTGAGGTAGCGCGCGTCATCCTGCATCTTCTTCAAATGTGAGGTTTCACTTTATTAATTAATGTAATTGCTCGCTAACATTTATTGGATCACACAAATCACGAACATAGAATCCTTGTGCTAATCGCTAGCCCCACTGTCAAAACAGTGAGAATGGACTACAAACATGGGACATGGAAGATATGTTTCCCAAAGTTCAGACTACCAGGCAGCATTTATGTTCGTGCTAAGCATAATAACTGCTCCAATAAAACATATTGACAGATACATAGCTAACCAAATTTTTTATCAAGGTTTACCATAACACCTGATCATGTAGAAAACAACACCGTTTGATTTGTATAGCATTTTGGGAACAGTTGAGACTGAGAGGAAGCAAGCACCTGAGAGGCTGAACTCGGGGATGTTTGCTCCACCAGAGCAGCGTTGAAAGTTGAACTGATCCATCCAATTTGAACTATCGGACTAAATACTTCCCCTTGGAGCTTCAATTAACATGAATGACCGTCCAAATAACGTACAACCTTAAAACACTGTAGGCCTAATCCTTAATTCTGTCACCTTTGTACCCTCGTGTAGTTAACGCATTACACATCAACCATTGGTTATGGGGATTGTTTATTGCCATAGATTTTATAACTTAAAAGGCTTTTCTCATGGCTTGAGAATCAATGATCAGGTCCCAATTTATTATTGCAAGAAGGAGTTAAATCACATACAGAGATATGGTTCAACTCACACACACGAGGTATGCTGCTAAAAGGAGCAGAAAGCAGGGGCGGACTGGGGGGGGAAAGTGGCCCGGGGATTAATTGACAGACAGGCCCACTTAATGCGCGGCATGTATCGGCCAGCCGGCGACGAAAGTATGTTACTTAACAAAAAACCCGATGCATTTTATGTTATTTTGGACCATTATTCTTATAGTAATCAGATTACCTGAGCCCTTGAGTTGCCTAGAGCAAAAATAGTTACAGCATATATTTAGTGATTTTAATGTTAACAGATAATTGATGCAATAACATTTGAACCCAATTTGCCTGACTTAACGCATGGAATAAAACATGGGCGTAGGAAGCATCCTCAATGTGGGTGAGACAATTTAACAGGGGGTGTGGGCAGGTGGTGGACCTCACCTCCTCTAGGGGGGTCCGGGGGCATGCTCCCCCGGGAACATGTATTTGAACAGCAAGTGGAGGCAAAAGTGACTGCACCCAAAACAATAAACCTGCTAGCTAACTAGCCTAAACTCATTAACAGAATGTGGGCAACACGTTCTTCTCCACAGCCGCGCGACCTCTGAGTCAGGCGTCACTTCCCTCTTTTCTATCCTACGGGTACAGCCACTCCTCCTGAACCCCGTTTCCCTGCCAACCCCCCAAAAAAACACAGCACCGGCCCACCGGGAAAACTCCCGGTATTCCCAATGGCCAGTCCGCCCCTGGCAGAAAGTAATGTTACACTTATATAGTTTTCACGGCATTCAGCATAATATTCGTAAATCAGGTTGGCAACCAATCCAAGTAGACAGTAGTGTGACCTGTTACATATGTTCCCTTTACGGTAGTGAATGTTGCTCTTTGCCCTTAAAAGAGTCAACTCTAAAGAAATGCAGGAGAGAACAGTCTATATTTTCTGTGTAGAAACAAATTAATCCAGTCTTGGCTCCTCCGGTCTCCCAGGAGGAGCTGCAAAATCACACAGCTCCAACAGTATGAGATAACATGTTAAACTATATTTTCCCGCAACAATCATTTATAATAATTTAAAATTATGGATTTGCAAAACATGGGACTTGTCTCTGAAATTGGATCTTTCTATTAAAACTGCTTTTTCAAATATGTGTAACTTGTGTGTCCCTCAATGATGTCACACTTAATTCGTACACATTGTTTGCTGTGCGGATGTGGATGGGTGAAATCTCAACAACTTAAAAACGCATGTTACCCACACACACCACGTACTATTGTGGCAAGTACAAATATTACCACAAAAGAAGTCTGACAGCTGACCTGCTGAATATCTGTATTGTGATCCAAACAGAGACAGACAGAGAGGATTTGGTTAAGTTGCCTTTTATTGTAAAGCTATGATGTTGATGCAAAGCAATATTTCAGCACAGACTTTCTCACAACAACGGCAGCTTACTCTGTTTATATAACCAGCATTCAGTGTCTGGCATATTTGACTGTTGTGTATTTATTTGCACGTGCCATGTACAGGTTTTTCTAACTCTAGTGTCATGACTGCAACATTTCCCCGCCACTGTTTTCCTCCAGTTCTTCCCCAATCCCTTTCCTCAACTCTCTATTCCCATGCTCCTTTATTGTTATATTCCCTCTCTGTTTACTCCAGTTCTGCCTTTCTCCAAACTCCCCCCTTCTCCTCCATCTGTTTCTCTTTCCTTCTGCTACTATTCCACATCCCCTCCTTCGTCCTCATCATCAGCCCATGCTGTGAACTCCTTCTTCGGTAACAGGCCATATTCATTGAGAAAACCTTCCACATCTGTTGCGAAGAAGTCTTCATTGAAGTGTTTGGTAACAGTCAGGAAATGACCCAGTAACTCACCAGCTTTGTACACTAGCAGGGCAGGAAGTACCTGGAAGCACATGAACAGGAAGATGAACCTGCAGGCTGAGGCTGCTCAGTGGAAGTGACACTGCTTTTATAGTCAATACTTATTCTCTTAGAACAATCATTTTAACCTTTTTACCATAACAAGGAGATCAATGCAACTCCAATTTCAGTTAAACTGTTGAAAATGCTAAACCAACTATTTGATTTGTTTTAGCCGTTAAATATGACAAAAAAAATCAGCAATTTAGTTATTGTCGCTATGCATGTCAAGCTTTGCATGTCAAGCTTTGCATTCAGGCATGATTTAGTTCACAATGATAAGAGGACAAAAGCAATTTTGTCTTGTCAATAATTTGATTGTGCTCTTTGGTTCTGGTTTTTTAAAAGGTGTTGGTCTTTAGTGCCACACACTCAAATTGGACAAATAATGGTCATGTGAGGTGTTTAACGTCAATGTGCTTCTCATGACCTCACAGTTATTCTTAAAAGTGTGACTACAAACACTGCTACATATACCTGATAGGGAATATTATGATTCAATCAAATATGTGTAATTGGTCATAGGTCATGTCTTAATAATATTACCATTATTATTACTTTCTCTGCTGCTTTACTTTAGAGAGTTTACTAACCTCAGGGGTGAAGCGCTCAGCAGCGCCTGTAGCCACAGCATCAATACGGCAGAATCTAATGCTGGAGTACTCCAGAGCCAGGCAGTCCAGACATGAGTTCAGCTGCTCGCAGCCTAACACAGGAGGAAACAAGGAAGAACTGTTAGCAAACAGTACAGCAGTGGAAACATATATTACATTACATTGAATTACATAGCATTTAGCTGACGCTTTTATCCAAAGTGCCTTACAATAAATATATCATAAACGTGCAACAATTAGTCGACTAATCTAATTGAAGACGATCGGTCGTCTAGAAAAATGCTTAGTTGAGGGCAGCCCTAATTGTAACATGAGTCGATGAGCTAAACCTATAAAACCAACCTTTGACACCGTGCTGGTAAATGTGGACTATCACGAGAGTCATCTGATGTTCCTTCTCTATGACTTCTAGGAAGGCGTCTCCAGACTCAAGTTCTTTGACTTCTTCAAACGCGGGTCCGAAGCTCAGGCGCTCGTGCATCTCCTGCATGGACTGAGTTCTGTAGCGCTTCAGGCTACCTTCATCCTCCTCTTGGATCATTTCGTACTCCTGAGCACTCATCTGGGGGTGAGGAATATTTTGTTACAGCTACATACTGAGGAACAAAAAAAAGCTGCAGTAGAATATTCTGCACCTTAGTTGTATGATTAAGTCTGTCTTGTGTATGTCTGTTTCTTTGTGTGTGGAAGACTCAGGCTGTCATTTGGATTCTAAATCTCTGTAGAAAGCATTTCATTGGCACATACTGTACAGTTCTAGTCTATTGTCATCCTCTAATTTACTCTAATATCTATCAATGTCATGCTTTCCTTTGTGTGAGGTTCAATGAGTGTTTCCATCCACCTTTCTGTTGAGTCTCTCCTTGTCATCCTCTCTTGGGCTGGACATTTGTCTGAGCAGCTCTCTCTTGCTTTGAGGGACAGTCGGATCCAAGCTGTCCAACTTAAACCTCCGCCAGTCATTTATTACACCCTTTGGACCTGCAGATACAGAGAAAGACCACAAATAAAAACATGAAAACGCACTTAAATATAACGTATAAATGAAACTGCATGAAGTCATTAGAAATATAATTGCATGATATCTCAATAAAATACATATGTATCGGTTTTATGTCAAAGTGTTAATGATGATATGATGATTTTGAAAACGTATAATACTGAGAGTGAATTTAGACTGCCAATATAGCAATTCATGTCTGCTGCATCTCTCTGACTCATGCCTCTGACCTGTGTGATTGACAGGTAGCTCCTCCTCCTCCTGGCCGGACATCATGCTAGCAGTCTAACAGAGAAAACACACACTGGATCATCTCACCGGTCACAGAGCGCAGGTGAACACATGTCGTTAGGAAAGAACATCTTACAATTCCATCCCAAATAAACCCCTGAAATACCAAGTTGAGTTTTTGTTTTGATCGTATTGCTTGTACATTGTTAGTAAATAGTTAGCTCAGACTTTGTGAGTTCACTATATTTTATTGTATCTTGTTTGAAGCAGTTGTGTTTATACATGATTCAAGCTTAACTGTATGATATAAAAGATAATTTATTGTCTATGTATTGTCAAAAGAATAAGATACCACAAGACATTTAGTCTGGACAAAAGGCAAACATACTGAGAAAATGATTGTCTTTAATTCAGGCATTTTAGTATAGCCTAACATAGCCCTAACTTGAATACGCAGCACTCATCACTGTGACACTTGCAGACCTAACTATCATCAACATGTTGTCTCATCACAATCAGTTACTGGGATCCAGGCTGATGTCTACTTATCAGATCATACTGAGATTACCAGAAGTCTGACGTCTACAAATGCATTTTAGTAAGTAGTGGCATGTGAGTGATTTGACATGTTCTGCTAACTAAAAATGTTTTTCTGCGCACCTTTTTATAACCCAAGCTACTTTTTATTTTATTCTATTGCTGTGATTCTAAAAATGTAGAATTAGAGAAAAGCTACAGATGTAACTTTTTATTTTAAAACTATTTGGATGGCAGCATATTCACTTATGAATGAAGGGTTAGGACTATACAGAATTCATTTTATTGAATATATATTTCTCATCTGTGATGTCGAATCATTATATTTCGGTTCATTTGAGTCAAATGAACCAAGTGGCATGAATTCTTCCAATAAATTAAATGTTGTTCGATGCCAACTTTGATGACTGGTGCTCAAAAAAGTATCATGTAATGCACTCAGGAGGAAGCCACATTAACCCTTAGATGCACGAGTGACTGGACTCTACACTCTTCCATAAGTGGGTCAAAAAGGACCCGTATTAGAATAATATGTGTTTTTATGACATTTCTGTCATTTTGGTTAAGAAAAAAATCACTTGTATAATATTTAGTATTATATTTTGGTTCACACTTGAAATGTTTTATATTTAATTTTTCACTATTTATAATTTTAAACATTTTCTTACATTTTGAAAAAAAACTACACTGAACAAAAATATAAATGCAACACTTTTGTTTTTGCTCCCATTTTT
>NW_011343458.1:3968-6766 GCF_000735185.1 Notothenia coriiceps | reverse complement strand
ATTCCAGTTTAGGATAGTCTGGCCGTGGTTTCGTTCCATTTCAAACAGCTGTTTGACGCTCGGCGTAACCTTGGCGCACTGCCACTCCAACATCCAATCACAGAGCTTGAAGATGAATCACAGGGACAGTATTCCTAAACGATAGCTGATTTAAAATAAAAACAATAATCGTGGCTTGATATTGAGTAAGAACATGTTTTTATGAACCCCACAGCTTCCGGTCTTCCAAGACCCGAACGGACAAAAAGACGTGCTGCAGGCACGAAACATACTATAAATATAAATACATTGCTTTTAAAATCGTTCTGTGTGACACGAAAAAATCGTGTTGGTGAACACGAATCAATAGATTAAGTGTTGTGACAATAACACAAAATGCCGTGAGACTGGGTTGAACAGAGCTCCTTAATGACCTGCTAACTGAATACCTGCTAACTGAATACCTGCTAACTGAGATGCTAAAAACACTGCTAACTAACCTAACTAACCTTCTGCTAACTGAGATGCTAAACGACCTGCTCACTAAGCTAATGAACAACCTGCTAACTGCTTATTAACCTGCTACCAGAGTTCCTCAAGGTCCTGCTAACTGAATACCTGCTTAACTGAGAGGATCATTAATATCATTAATGAACAACCTGCTAACTTGGTATTAACCTGCTAACAGAGATGCTTAATATACTCAGAACTGACTTAATAAATAACCCGCTAACTGAGAAGCTAAATGTCCTCTTCACCAACCCCCCAAAAAATCAACAGACTGCTAACTCACCTCATAAACACCCTGCCAGCTAAACTGCTGAATAACCTGCTAATGTACCTGCTAACTGTGATGCTAAATAAACTGCTAATGTAACAGTGTTATAAAGGTTGGAGTAACATCCGGGTTAAATTGGAGAATTACGCCATCTGGTGTTACAAACGCGTGCCTGCATTGCTGTAACTTTGTTACCGCAATGGATTGTGTGAGGTTCTCACCGCGTGAGGATCTGTTGAGAGTAAGGTGCATTGTATTATGTCGGTGGACAAAATGTATGTTATTATTTTATTAGGACAATAACGTTCTGTTGTGTTTGTTTAGTTTAATGTTAGTCGTTTAATGCTCACATCAACAGGTTTTTTGTGTGATTGGCTATTTGTGTTATATGATTTATTAATGTGATCGTCAATAGCTAATTTGAGCTAATAGGCTAACGTGAGCGTTGTGCTATCTCTCCAACAGAACGCAGCTCACGTGTCCATTGTATGTTGGCCATTGACATGCAGGTATGTGAGTTTTGTACACCAGTTTGTTTATGTTTAATGTTTCACATTGTTTATACTACCACTACGGTCATTGTTGTGTTGTTGATTATTGGACACTTATTTTGTAAAGGAGATTTAGATACCGCGTGAGGATCTGTTGAGAAACGCAGCTCACTGTCCATTTTATGTTATCCATTGCAATGCAGGAAATAAACTGAAGTAATCACCAGCTCTGAGTGTTCTGTTGCCGAGGGGACACTACACCGGGGTTACACTAACTAAGCTAATAAACAACCTGCTAACTGCTTATAGGACGCTAAAGGGCCTGCTAAGAATCCTGTTTACTGAGGTGCTAAATGACCTGCTCACTAAGCTAATTAACAACTTGCTACCTTCTTAATAACCCCCTAAAATGACCTCTTCACCAATCCAAAAAGATTAACAGACTGCTAACTCACCTCATAAATAACCTGCTAACTAAGCTAACACACAACCTGCTAACTAAGATGACAAAGGGCCTGCTAATAATCCTGCTTTATAAGATGCTAAATGCTTGATTACTAAATAAACAACATGCTAACTTAAGCAATAAAATATCTAGGAAAAGAAAGTAAAATATATACATGTAGAATTACAAATTCACAGTAACAACAAATGATGTGGATATGACCATAAAAGCTTTGAATCTTGAGGTGGCGCTCAGGTGGGAGTTCAGCCTCCGTCACACCTGTCCTGCTCTGATGATGAATGATGCTTTCATTGAACTGTGTTCTGCTTTAAACACAACATCAGAAGCACAACATCCGTCTTTATCTGAGACACAAACACCCTCCGAGACACGAGGGACAGGAAGCGTCTGATTGGTAAAAGAGACGCAGCGTTACCTGCAGAAAAAAACTGAAAGGAACAGAAGATGTGGTTTGAAAAACACGTAGTCAAAATGTCTCAGAAGTGATACCGTGAATCGTGATCACTTGTATAAACGAGCTCAATTAAGGTTTCCCGATTAATTTACTTAATCAAAATTGCAAAATGTAAAGCAAAGTCCAAACACTCACTTCCTGTTTCCTGCTCTGGAAGTCAATGGTTCTCTAAATGTGTTTTTTGGTTATTATACTGAAATAAGATCTGGGATTATTCTGAAGAATGAATTGATTATCTCCCTTACAGTTGTGTTGCAGTATAACAGTCGGCCACTACGTTACCCTTACAATAAAGTGTGTGTGTGTGTGTGTGTGTGTGTGTGTGTGTGTGTGTGTGTGTGTGTGTGTGTGTGTGTGTGTGTGTGTGTGTGTGTGTGTGTGTGTGTGTGTGTGTGATGGACGGCTCTAAGTGATGCATTCACAGACAAGAGGACAAACAATAATCTGCTCGTTTGTCGACTTAACTGGAACGCCAATACTGTATCGACCAAATGTCATCCACACAGAGGCCTTCATTAAACACACACACACACACACACACACACACACACACTAGTGTTTCCCCTAAACATGTTGACTTGCTAAAGTGAAAATGACTTTAGGTGACACTAACTCTGACTTATGAAATCT
>NW_011343458.1:0-3927 GCF_000735185.1 Notothenia coriiceps | reverse complement strand
AACTGGAACGCCAATACTGTATCGACCAAATGTCATCCACACAGAGGCCTTCATTAAACACACACACACACACACACACACACACACACACACACACACACACACACACACACACACACACACACACACACACACACACACACACAATATGAAGGTGATCCGTCTCAGTCCTGCAAACAGTGTTATCTATTATATTATATATATCTTCTGCAAATTGAGAATTTGATATTTTTCTTTGTAAACTTGAATATTTATGGATAAAAACGACAGATTTAAAAGGTGTTTTAACCTATTTCTCAAAATTAATGAGAATAGAAGGATTGTAATTTTAAATTGAGCTAAGTGTAAAAACAGTGATTCGTTGCTGTTGTTTTGCTGCTCAGAGATATTCAGTTCATGATGATTTGATACAGAGAATGAATGACCTCCCGTGTGTACTCAGAGATATTCAGTTCATGATGATATGATACAGAGAATGAATGACCTCCCGTGTGTACTCAGAGATATTCAGTTCATGATGATATGACACAGAGAATCAATGACCTCCCGTACGAGTGTGCGAGCCTTAGACCGTAACACTTTGTCATCTAAATTGTCTTCATGAGCCGGTTCCAGATTCTGCATCGTGAGAACTTGATGCTTTTCTTTTCACAGACTGTACATCTGAATATTAGAGACAAGAGATTTGAAGACTTCTTTTTACAAAATGTTACAATTATTTAATTGTGAGAATAGAAATATTGCGTTCAACTTGTGTCAGTACAGATCCTGGACTTTGAGTAAAGTTCTGTATCTCCTCCTCTCCGTCGTGTCTCTGCGGGATAATGGAGATCTTCCTTCTTATTCAACAACCACAGGGCCCGTTCGGTCCCTCGGTCCCTGAACGCATCACGGCAGTAATGTTAGAATCACAGAATCCTGTGACAGTTAAAGAAGTGACGAATGGCCATTATTATGGAAAGAAGGTTACTTTTATACAGAGGGGGGGGCAGGGGGAGGGGGGGGCTGCTCCATCACTGTCAGGGACATAATGATAAGAAATCATAAGACACGAGTTAAGATAAAGCGTTGGCGCTCTGCATTCATCTTCAGCTTCCTCTCTCTGTGGCTCTGTAAGTGGAACAAAGTGCAGCCGGATCAGAAGAGTGATGGAGGTAAAAGTGTCGTTTCACTCTTTATTCTGCACGATAAACACGAGCTGCTGATGGACTGATCGTCTGGAGTTAAATCAAACACCTTGCCCTGTAAAATCAACACTCAATCAGAGGCAAAGAGCTGCAGATTCTCACGTTGTTATGGGTTTCCCGCAGCTTTCTGCAGTCTGATCCTTTCTGAAACTCTAAATATACATTTGGGTGATTTTTAACTCTCTTTAGGTTCACTCGAATAATTATTCTCAGGAACCACAGCTTTTATCTTTAGATATCGGTAAAGTTTCACTGTTTTGAGTCTTTGAAGTTTTTAAAGTGGTCATTTTAAACCATTGACTTGTTTATCGAACAATATCTGTATCTTGCTGTCAAACTATTTGGTCGTATCAAATAGCCCTAATTTAACCCAGTAGGTATAAAAACCATTCCCTCCTCCGTGCCTCCTTACGTATCGTACAATATAACAATCGATTAGCAAAAAAAACAAAAAAAACAATCTGCAACTATTCCAAACATATTTTATAATGAGATCATTAGAATAACAGCCTTTATTAATCAGCTGTTTAACACACACACACACACACGCACGCACGCACGCACGCACGCACGCACGCACACACACACACACACACACACACACACACACACACACACACACACACACACACACACACACACACACACACACACACACACACACACACACACACACACACACACACACACACACACACACACACACACACACACACACACACACACACACACACACACACACACACACACACACTGTTAATCACACCTGTATATCTCGTCCATTTCTCGAGCCGTGTGTTTAAAGAGTCCTCACCTCTTTTCAACCTCTGTCTGAAACCAGAGCTGCTCTGATTGGTCAGCTGGCCAGCTCTGTTGTGATTGGTCAACCGCTTAAAGATGCCCCGCCCCTTAGCCTATCACGTACAATGTGTTGGAGCAGTAGCCAATAAAAGTGTGGGTGTTACGTAGTGATGTCACTATGAGAGATAGGGAACACAGGGATTTTAGCCTCAGCAGACCATTTACATGCACTAAAGCCTATAGAACACACTAGGGAGCAGACTAAGGCCTCTTTAAACTCCAGATGGTTCAGTTGTCTGCAGTGTGGGGATTTAATGCTTTTACTTGCTTTTAGTTCCTGCTTTAATTCTATTTTGAGATCAATTCTAGTATTGTTTATTTCTACTCTTTAATTTCTACTCATGTGCAATGCCTTGTTTTGTTTTGTTGTTTCTTTGCTGCTGCAACGCAACATCTTATCTTATGTGATTTACAGGATATCTGAATATCATACGCTCAGCTATCTCTCAGTGAAATGACTCAGGATCTTCCTTTAAAATAATAAAGTTGGATCCAGCTTTTCTTTCTGCAGACTCAGAGCGTTTAAAACCATTCGTGATATACTTTGTTTTGTGCAATTCCCAGTTTCCTGGAATCTCTGCGACTAAAAGCCCAAAGTGTTCGAACATTTATCCCACGTGTTTTAGTTCAACGCAAAAGAAGAAATATTGAAAGTGTAAACTCTGATCCGATCGAACGGTCTTTTCCTCTGAGATCCTGAAGAGAAACTGAAGACATATTTCTGAAACTTTTAATCAGAGCGAAAGAGACGGTAAGCTGTGATCCGTGCTGCATTCAGGGTCTGCAAAAGAAACGGGGTTTTCCTCCGTGATGGACGGATTAGAGGCTCAGTTTGTTTCCTGACGCACTTTCCTTCAAGTTCCCGTGAATTAATTGAAAGATAAGCTCCAAAAAAACACGCTGAGTTTCCTCCAATCAGACGCCGAGGCTCCGGATGTTTGAAGAGGATTTTGATTTAATTATCACGGAGCGGCTCTGCTTTTAACTCAAAGTTAATATCAAAACAAAATCACACGCTAATCTCACCGTAATTAAATCCTCGTTTATTAGGAGGCTTTTATTTGTGTAGTCGCCACCGAGGGGAAGAAAGTTGTGTCGCTAATATGCCCGGAACAAAATAAAACAATTTATAAAAAGTTAAAAACCGGCAGAGAAAGTTAAAATGAAATAAAATAAAATAGTTAAAAAATAAACAAAATAAATTAAAGCAAAAATATTCAATAAAAAGTAACAAAATAAATAAATAAAAATTCTATAAAAATTGTTTTATAAACATAAAATGTAAAAATGTGCAATAAAAATATAATATAATATAAAATAATATGTGTTAAAGCACAGGAAGTCAAAAAAGTAAAAATAAGTGGCAATTAATCAGGTTACTTTATATAATGATCCCCAGATTAGGGTTAGTTATTGTTATAATTAGGGTTAGGGTTAGGGTTAGGGTTAGTTATTGTAATGATTAGGGTTAGGGTTAGTTATTGTAATGGTTAGGGTTAGGGTTAGCTATTGTAATGATTAGGGTTAGGGTTAGTTATTGTAATGATTAGGGTTAGGGGTTAGGGGTTAGGGTTAGTTATTGTAATGATTAGGGTTAGGGGTTAGGGTTAGCTATTGTAATGATTAGGGTTAGGGGTTAGGGTTAGCTATTGTAATGATTAGGGTTAGGGGTTAGGGTTAGGGTTAGGGTTAGGGTTAGTTATTGTAATGATTAGGGTTAGGGTTAGTTATTGTAATGATTAGGGTTAGGGGTTAGGGTTAGGGTTAGCATCAGCCAAACAGCTCGCTGCACCCGCACTGCGAGGGGGACCCAAGTTCCCGTCAGCAAAAACACGTGGGTTTGCTATCCTGGCTCCAAAATGGTGGAATGAGCTCCCCA
>NW_011343457.1:0-3450 GCF_000735185.1 Notothenia coriiceps | reverse complement strand
ATGGAGGTGTGTGTGTGTGTGTGTGTGTGTGTGTGTGTGTGTGTGTGTGTGTGTGTGTGTGTGTGTGTGTGTGTGTGTGTGTGGGGCCTTAATTACTTTTCTTGCTTCACTCAGTCAGCGTCCCAGCAAATTAATGTTGGAATGATGCATGGTTATGTAATGCTCCGGCCTTTCAGAGCCACGCATCACAATGCATTATCATACATTGTATAATAAAGCATTACTCATAAAAGAGCACTCTCCTGTGCTGTGACGGATGCTTTTTAGACACACCATCTGACTTTTTGTCAAACAGGAATTATTGACAGACATGCCAAAGGCTGATTTTGTGCCGCAAGTTCTTCCTTTTCTCCATTCATTTTGACATTGTACCCAGGCCTTCCAGACATCTACTTGTAGTTTAAATAGGAAGTGGACGTACTCACTGTGATGTCACCAATTGGGGAACTATGTTTTTAAAGCTTTGAATTTGGCATTTTAGGTGTTCTCATCTTGGTTTTTGGAACCAGCAGTGACAGGTAAGGATCGGTCTCCAATAGCGTTTTGCTGTACTTAGATTTGCCTTTTTAAATAGCATCAGTCCGGTGGCCAACAGGTGCTAATGCGCTACAATTGCCCAAAGCACTTCCATTAGGAGAAATGCACTGCTATATCAGGGTCAAAACGCTTGTTGACGTTCGGGGAATAAAGTTGTCCAACTGTCACTGTTGTTGGAAACGTACAATACCTATCTGCTTATTTTAACAATGTGACTTTGCTTGTGCACGTTTTGAGCTTCTTGCAGGATTTTGTATTTGCAGCGTTTTTGCATTGGTTTTGAAAGTGAAGCGGATATCTGTGGTGGTTTTGGTCGTTGTAGAGCGTCTGCTACGTGCATAAGTGCTTCCCAATGCGAAGTATGGCACAATGTCAGCCGTTAACTATTTAAAGTACCTCCCACCATACAGGTACATGGACACAAAACCCAACTTTGATTGAAGATCTCAGAGTCAGTGAGAGGAAATCACAGACAGAGAATCAGGCTCAAACTGAGGCGGAAAATTGTAAATTGTAAAATAAAGAAGACGGACAGAAAGAGACATTCAGAAATAGAAAACTGCAAGACATCGTCTGCAGTAGATAATGATGGGGAGAAAGAGCAGGAGACAGATAAATTAGCCATGAAGGCGCCGCTAAGGGAGAAGGAGGCGTTCACTTCGAGAGGCAGAGAGTATCCGGCCGTCTCTACATCCATAATCACAGCGTCAGACGGAGCCTAATGCTTTATGACGGATGCGCTGGTCCTCAGACGGAAAACCACAGGAATAATGTCTTCAGTTAATCTGCAGTTCAGGACGTTCAGTCTCCAGAGACGCCGTGTGACCGGATCGATCGCCCTGGAAACCCCGAGCTCCCTCAAGTTCAAACCTCCCACAGTTCTCAGCATCCCGACGTCTCTTCTGATCTCCCAAAACCAAATGATTGTACAGAGCGGCTAAAAATAGTCCCTTTCATCTCGGTGAGGGTTTGAGGCGGAGTGAAGGGGCTGAATGACCATGACTACTTTACTATTCTCAGTATAGTGTTAACAAAACCTACACAAATAATGGCCAACTTAGAACATATAAATATGACAGCCTTACTTCTAACATTTGGTTCTACCGATGTTCCCATCAGAACAATTACATAATCCTCGTTTCCCAAGATCAAGAGTTATTCGTATCATTATCTCGATATAACAAATGTTGTTTTCCTGAAATATCGGCCAGCATTTCCTTGATGAAACATTTTCTTCTCAAATTAATTATGTCATTATTTAAGAAGTGTTCTCATCGCGAGAATGTTATTGGGTTAGGGTTATTGTTATTTTGAGATAAGAACATGAATACATTGTGATCTAGCTGTAAGTATGGCAGTGGATTATTTTGTGAGTACTTTGTTCACCTCCTTGTCGTTCTCTTTGTTCACCTCCTTGTCGTTCTCTTTGTTCACCTCCTTGTCGTTCTCAATCACTTAAGGCAACCTAAAACTAAATCCACCTGAAACACTGAGCTCCCTGAAGTTCAAACCTCCCAGCGAACCGTTCTCAGCATCCCGACGTCTCTTCTGATCTCCACAACCAAATGATTGTACATTTTTCTCTACCTGCGCTGACAGAGCGGCTAAAAATAGTTTCCCTTTCATCTCGTGAGGGATGGGTTTGAGGCTCCGTCCTATTGGCCGAGACGCCGAGAGCTTTCAGGTCGAGGGGCAGGGGTCAATCAGCAGCTCCTCTCAGTGTGAACTCACAGTGGTTCTGTCAGAGGGAGGCTAAAAGCTCAAATCCCAGAGGCCAGAGGAGGGTCTCCGGGGCAACACTCCTTCTCCTCCTCTTCCTCCTCCTCCCCCTCCTCGTCTTCCTCTTCCTCCTCACATCACTCTCCACTCACTCCCAACCCTTGAACTGACAGACAGTTGTCTTGGAGTCTGACATTTGGTGTAAACAGCGCTGAGCTCCTCGACACAGGAGCTGTCAATCAAACACACTGGCGAGGAACCCTCCGATGTGTTTGGACAAGAGGATTTCAGCCGGGCAGATTGATATCTACTGAGGGGGGGGATCGGGGTCTTTTCTACCCAGACCTCTGGCAGTAAGGCTTGGGGAGTAACGGATTAAATGTAACCGGATAATCAGGATACAAAAAACTGTATTTCCTTACATTTTCAGGGCAATATAGCATCCGTATTTTAAATTAGCTCCACTTGCACTTTAGTCAAATGAAGCGTGACACACATCTGATTACTGATGCATTTAAAAAATAAAAAACGACCAGGATAGGGTTAGGACTTAGACGTCTCATTGTCTGATTCAGTTTTTAAACAAATCAAACACCCTTACGGCCCGTCTACACTACAGGCATAAAAAAATCATGATGCTGGGCGTGTCTGAAGCTTGGCGATTTTTTGCGAGCAACGCGACCAACAACCAATCACATGAATCTCCCGCCCCCGACATACAAAGCAATAGCAATGTTAAAACGAAGTAAACTGGATATAAACTCTCCAAACAGGCGAAAACCTACCAGTTTCACCCACTGTCTCTGCCACCTCCCTCCATGCCTGGTTCCTCCGGTTTGTATCCCGGTAAATAGTTCTGGTCGTAAAGAACCGGGTGATTTGCTACCGTAATATCTCGTTTGGAATATGAGGAAATGAACTGCGGTCTGGCTCTCCCAGCTTGCACGCGGTTTGATTGGCTGCGCTTGCTCTGGCGGGATTTGCATAAACTGGATTTGATTGGCTGATGCTAAGCATCGAGCCTCAAAAGTTGAACATTGTTCAACTTTTGATGCCGATAGATGCTCGTGATGCTTGCAAAGCCATGCCATGCTCCCCACAATGCAGTTCGGCGAAGATTAAAAATCTTCTACGTCACCCCATTTAAGTGAATGGGCGAAGCGTTGAAAGCATTTTTCGATGCCTGTAGTGTAA
>NW_011343456.1:0-3768 GCF_000735185.1 Notothenia coriiceps | reverse complement strand
CTAACGCTGTGTGTGTGTAGCAATGCATTTAACATGGCGACCCAATCAAAACGGGTCCGGGTCGCGACCCTGAGTTTGGGAAAGGCTGCCCTAGAGGATGTGACGTCCACCCCCCATTGTATTGTGTATTCCTTGGATACTCTATTGATCTTTATCTTTTCTATTGTACGATTCTCTGGCTGGGGCGCCAACTCAAATCTCGCCTAGGGCTGCAAATTGTCTAGAGCCGGCCCTGATACCACGTATAAAAAATGTACTCCAGAGAGTACCCAAGATGTTCCGCCTGTAGCATAAAAAAAGCTGAATCTGCTGAGTCCAATTTTGGTTGGTTCGTAATGTTACGGTGGGTGAAGCAAGCAGGACCCAAATGCAGATTACACTGATATTGCCTTTATTTCAAGGATAAAATAATAACTTGGACAAAACAGAACACTCACCGGTGAACTCAGTCACAAACAAAAGACGAACCAACACTGAACACAGGAAGAGACAAGACTAAATACAGGGAGGGGTAATCACAAGACAAGAAACAGCCGGGTAGGGGAGGAGAAACACAAGGGCGACAGGTGAACACAATCAGACAATTAGACACACCAGGGAAACTAACGACAGTGGAAAAAACACAGGAAGAAGGACCAGACAATATACAAGGAGGAAAACACCCATAACCAGACATACAAAACTACAACTGTGACATAACATGAGAATCCTGACATTTATTCTCGAAATCTCTGTTTTTTTTTTTTAAGTGCGGCCCCAATACTCTGTCATAGATAAGAGTATTAAAAACTTGAAAAATATCCCTAAGGTACATTTAGAACAGATAAAAAATGTGCGATTAATTTGTGATTAACTAGGGACAATCATGCGATTAATCACGATTAAATATTTTAATCGATTAACAGCCCTAATTATAATTAATACTATATTATGTTCTTATAATTTCTGAAATGTATTTTTCGAGGACTTAAAATAAGTAAAACAGTTAACATACAGCATAGGTAAAAAAACAAAAAAAGGGAAATATTCATTTGTTTTAAGAATAATTAAAAAAATTAAAAAAATCCAAAAGATAGAGAAAACATTTATAACAGTTTCACTATTTTTAACAAAGCAAGGTGGGTCCATTGACAAATTATAAAATACTTTTCACCAAGTTAAAACTCCAGAGAATGTATTTCCACTATGAGCAATGTAGTGGACTGCAGTTAAGGACGAAGCAAGGAAGCTTTCAGTAATATGTAACGTGACAGGGGTCAAAATTGCCGAAATGCTTCACCTTAAAAAAAAAAGGTTGGTTTATCTGTCCCAGCCCATAGTCGGTGTGGATATTCATGAGTGTGGGTGTATATTCATATTGTTGACATAAATAAAACGTCCTGTGTGGTGACAGTGTGCTCGTTATATGAATCATTAAATTCATTCTGACACCCGTCACAGCCTTACCTTCCCTTGACCTGTCCTTTCTTTCGGTAGTTCTCCAAAAGACAACATTTCTACAAGGCATTTACTCATATCAGCTCATGACACCAGCTCCACTGTAATTCTTCTCCGACTCTTGTCATGTGTGGACAGTGAAAGGTAACTTTTATTTTTAGAGGTGCCATCCCCAACAGATAACGAGAGTCTGGTGCTCATTACCGCCCAAGAAGATAGTGAACTGTCACGAAAGGGTGAGACAAATGTAGAGCAGCCCCTGTCTCCCAAATGAAAATAATTACACTCCAGAGCCCTCTCACCTTGTCCTCATTACTCACTGAGCAAGGTTTCCAGAAAGATACAGGCACAGGGCATATCAAATAGAGATTACGGCACAATAAAGACAGGATTGGAACCATTATATTGCAATTGAGTTTAGTGTCTTAAAGAATTTGGAGATTTGTCAAATACAGAAAGGAGAAGTGAAAATAAAGAAATGTGAGTGTGTGTTTTACAAAGTAAGCAAGAGATAAATGAAGCAAAAATAAAGTGAAAAAAAAACGTTTATATCTGGTTTGGAGTGTATAAGGTACTAAAAGCTGTTAATCTAGCTTTCAGAGGTAATTACACATGTAATTAGGAACTTTGATACTACATTGCTTTTTAATTAAGTTAATGTAGGTACTGATAGAAACCCAACAGCAGATTTGTACAGCATTTTCAGGAAAAATGTTTATTGGCAATGTTTGAAAATAGTTATTCTTGCAGCATCTATGTTCATATTGTCAACAAATGTTACAGACACAACTATACAATTTCCTAATGTGTACCTTTTGACGTCCTTCACTGAAACTGTTTTATGGTCATTAACCTGTTAAGCCTGTTTTTCAGGTCTCAGGCTCGAAAATGACATTCCCAGAACAAATGACAATAACTTCCCTTCTAAAAGGGTTAAATTAATAATCTTTTTTCTCAAAGCAACGATAAACCTGTGAGTTGGATGTAGAAAAGTCAGAATCAATATAGGTTTTTTTCATCTTAAATTAAATTCAGATTGAACATAGTAAAAAAATGATGATGTCCGTCCAAAGATAAACCATTACTTATAGTGAAAACCACACATGAATGATGGGATAGTAGACTAAAAACGTTAGGAATACAAACTATAACATATATTAAGTACCCTGTATCAAGATTGATGCAAAACAAGTGACATTGGACCCTTTTAGAGAGGTTTAGCAAAAGAAACCCCACCTCTGGGGTCATTTGGGTGGAAATGGGTGTATTTAACGTTTCTCTGGAACCCATTGGTCGATTTTGATGATTGACATATTTTTTGAACCGTTAGAGCCAATAGAGTCAAAGGGGAATGTCCACATACACACACACACACGTTACCATTGAGAAGTGAGAGCTATGCACACGCAGTTTGCCCAAAGCGAAACCTTATCTTACACTCTGAAATCTGAAAACTAGGTTTATTGCTGATGGATTATCATAAATCATTTCAAAGTGACACAGACACATTGGATTAACCTATGGATTAACCTTCAGCAGCGTTTTTATCATTTCAATGCCATTGAAGTCAACTTTTGATCAGAAAACAACAAAGGTAAGACATATTGCCTTGTTGGCTACCTAATGCTACGTGTTGTGATGTCTGTGTTAGCTTCTCATGTCACGAGTTCGGATCGGTCATTAATGATACTAATACCTGTAGAATCTGTGGAATCTCAGCTTGCTAATCGATATCTTGTTTGTGCAGATACGATAAGTAATAAGGGTATTTTAACGTGAGTTATGTGCTAAGTGTGTTAGCATTTTTTCGCTCAGGGCTAATTGAGACTTGCCTTTGTTATTACCCTTATGTTTCGTATTGCTAGAAATGGTTAATATTGTCTGACAGCTGAGTTTC
The DNA here is from genome assembly GCF_000735185.1 of Notothenia coriiceps. Lineage (NCBI taxonomy): Eukaryota > Metazoa > Chordata > Actinopteri > Perciformes > Nototheniidae > Notothenia > Notothenia coriiceps. The sequence goes on along the minus strand of NW_011343456.1, from coordinate 434 downwards.
TTCCCGTTAAGTGGGTATGACACATTAATAGGTTTTTAAATGTTAAGAAGCCCTCAGACGCTGTTTCTTGCAGATGTTGCGATTTTCCCTCGCCGCGGGCAGTGGGCGGCTGCGGACCGCGGGCAGTGGCGGCTGGTGGAAAATATTGTTGGTTGGGCTATGGAAATGGTGACAAAACCATACTAGGGCATTTCAAATCAGGAGACTAAATACGAACATTGTGTGTGTGTGTGTGTGTGTGTGTGTGTGTGTGTGTGTGTGTGTGTGTGTGTGTGTGTGTGTGTGTGTGTGTGTGTTGTTAGAAATTAAAATCAATGTTTTAATGGGGAAATGTAGATTAAACATGCCGTCAGTTTTAATGCTCTTTTATACTGAAAAACCAGAAATTCTTGTGCACAAGCAGTTAAGCTTTTATTCTGAAAATCCTTCATCTA
>NW_011343455.1:0-3836 GCF_000735185.1 Notothenia coriiceps | reverse complement strand
ATACCAACTTGAGGGGTGTGACTTGGCGTCGTGGTGAACACATCATAGTAAAACACAGATAGACATTGTGTACATGAATGTAATAATAATAATACATTTAATAGAGTCATAAATAAAACCCCTGAACTTTCCACGGTTTCATTTTCGTGGAAGAAAAGTGATCTTAGAATGAAGTGAACATTGGATTAAAGCCGAGTCTTTACAGCTTCCTCTAATTACCTAACGTCACCTCAACGAAGAATTAGAGTGGCGTAAGAAGGGAAAGATATGACAAGATGGTGAATAAATGTACTCAGACGTTACTTAAATCATTACAGGAACATTTAGGACGATATTAGGAGCAACAAACGTGGTTTTGGCAACTTTTAAATATGAAAAACAAAGTGTATCCAAAGGTAACGGAGTAGTAGAGGAATAAAGGGGCTTAAGGGATGAAAACACTAATCAGACAAAGCAGTGAATAAAAGTACTTAACGTGACTTCAATCACACGGATCCTACGGAGACACTACGGGAACATTTAGGACAATATTTGGAGCAACAAACGTAATTTTGGCAACTTTTAAATAAAAAAAATCCTTTCCTTCGTACAGTATCCAACATGAGGGTTAGTAGAGGGGGTTTACAAATGGTGACAGAATCAGCATCAAGAGGTTAGCGTCATGTAAAGCAGAGTCTGTTCTGACGCCTGTTTACTCTGAGGAGAAGTGCTCTTTAGTCTTCCCTCTGAAACGTCTCCTCACCTCTCGTCCAGAGAGCCTCAGCGACCGCCCGATGGCTCACGTCTCGCCGCTTAAACCCCGTAATTCAGATTTACGCACGATTTAAGACACGTTTCCATTCAGCACGACAACACACTTCAGACAGAGTTTGGAGACGATGTTCTAAAGCGTGGACTTTAACATCTAAATGCACTTTGTACATCATCTCTTTGGAAATATATATAAATATCCTGCTTACTGAAGTAAACGGTCATTTGGTGTTTTTTTGTAAATTATTGAGTGTTCTTGCTTTTTAATGTGTGAGTTTTTTATACCTTGGGACTGTGGGAAACAGTATTTCGATCTTTCTGTGTGCACAAACATATTTTGAGATTGGCAATAAAGTTGACTTTGACTTTTGACAAGAGGAGGTTAGGAAGAGTTCCCTTTTTCTTTTTCTGTTTCCTCCTGACAACTTTGTCCAACCGTAACGCCGTGGTTCAACCAAACTGTGGGAGCCACATTCAAGGTCTCTGTTTTTTCTATGTGGTATTTTTGGTAATGGACATGAGTAAGTGGTGGTTTAACCTGCCTGCTTCACCTGCTCACTGGTGTTTCTGCATGGAAAAAGAGAGGGGGGATTCAGGAGGCTTCATTTCCTGTTGACTACATTTTCTACGGCTATTCTACCGAGATTCTTAATGCAATTTGTTCATAATATTCCACCACAATCACCATCACATCCACCATTGCACTTGTACTTTTCCTACCGATTGGACTCTATTTCCTGGATTGGTTTCGTTTGAGCGAATCAAAGTGTTTTTCGTCCTGTATTGAGCCCCTCACTGATTTTTTTGGACTGCTTTAAGCCGCAAACCTTACCATAGCATCGTCACGCCATAAAACAGATTCCTTTTCAAACTGTGATTTCCAACAATCCCTGAGACCTATGCTGTTGTCCCGAAGCCTTAATGCACTTATACATTTAGTTAAAACTATTTATTGTTTCCCTTTTTAATTTAGAGGACTTGTGCCGTACTTGGCAGTCTATCCCGAGGTCATTACTGTCAGCTTCAAGTGTGAGTCATTACTGACTAACAGATGTCAACACACCATTGTTCTGTGAGTGCGTTTTTACAAGCCACTTGAAATCCACAACAACAAACCAGGTCTTTGTTCACTTCCAGGTGAATCTGTGTAATTAATTAATGCTCTCCACTGGCTATGTGCTTTGGTTATTCTCACCTGAATGAAGAAATGCAACAAGACTTAAACACTCCAATCTGACAGCTCTGGTTGATTCAGAAATCTGATTTACAAGAGCAGATTCTCAGGTTTTATATTTTAAAAAATCAGCGCCACAGTTGTTTCCCACTCACGTAACACTTCCTGTTCATCTTCACGGATTCCCCAAGGGGTGTCGTTCATTATAACAACCATCAAACTCAGAAATGCCTTCCGTCCTATAACATCCCTGCAAAGACGCAGAGCAGTTTGTGGCGGAATTAGCATGAGAAAGCTCGTCCATCTCACTGCACTTATTTGACCTCTGACCCCCCCTTTGTGCCACCCAGACAGCAAATTGCAGCCGTGGTGGGTACGGCTCCCTCGCTGGGTGTCTCTCAATCAGGTTTAATGGGTAAAGTCAATTCCCATACACCCCCCAAAAACACACACCGTCACACACGCTCCCACACTCAGCAGACAGGCTGGAGGACCCTTTCTTTGCACCCTGCTCCTGTCTGAAGCCCCTTTTCATGTCTGAGTTTTAATGAAGAGAGGGGGCCACGATGAGGGGCACCCTGAGATGGCAGGAGCCACTTTGCATGCTTCTATATCTGTGTCGGGCTTTCCGAGGCTTAATCCCATAGAGTTGCAAAGGGATGAGAAACATATGCGGCATATTACGGGCGCATGGCATTCACAGCGGCATCAATGGCGTCCTCTGTTTTACCGTCAGAGCCTGGGAAGGCCTTTGTGCTGTTCGCCATATGGTCATCGCTGCGTCTGCTTTCAACACTAAAGCGGGTTTTTGATTCGAACAATGTTGTTTTCAGATTGTTGTTGCAGATATGGGCTTGTTTTTAATGCAAAAGCTAATTATCATAAAGACAAAGTGGTGAGTTTCAAAGCAGCAACGACTGATGTATAATGTGGGTTTCTGAAGAAGTCTGCTCTTCATGTTTGGCTTATATTTTCTTTGAAGAATTACTTTTCAGTCGTTTATTATGCTTTTTTTGGACTTATGTACATGCCAATATTATTTATCTCCCTTCAGCTACTGTGGATTATTTTAATTTCTGGATATCTCTAGCAAAAGACTGGAAACAAGAGCATGTGATTTCGGGCATTTACTCGAAGGAAAGGCCTCGAAATCCAATCCAATCTCTTTATATAGTCACAGATATTACATAACCTTTAATTGACTCGTTCTTTGGACAATTTGATCGTCATGTTCTGGTGTCCCCATGTAAACAGCTAATGCAGAACCAGATATGTTTACTAAACACAACAGTATACAAGATATAGAAATTAGGGCCGGGACTTTAACGCGTTAATTAAGATTAATTAATTACACAAAAATTAACGTGTTAAAAAAAATTACGCATTTTAATCGCACTTATTTTTGCACCGCGGAACGTTTCTCACTGGATGAGTTTCAGGGGTACCGATTATACTGGAGCACCAACTAACGTTCATGACTTCAGACAACAACAAACCACAGTGAACAATAGTCAAACGTGAACGAAGAAGCTGATGAGACCGCTTTGGTTGGCCCCGTGGATGGGACATTTTGTTTTAAAAAACGGACGGATGGAAGCGTCAATAAGAGCACGGTTGTTTGCAAATTATGCAAAAAGGAATTTGCATATCACCGCAGCACATCAAGCCTCAAGTATCACCTCAATGCAAAACCTATAGCAGCTAGCGTGGAAGCTAGCGTGGACGTTAGCCCGACTCGGAGTACAAGGACCCACACCCAATTCGCGTTGATCAAACAGTGGCCTATGCAACAGAGAGATTTTATTTTTCATCAGGATATTGGAAGAATAGGAGGGATTGAGGTCAATCACTGGCACTTTTTTATTTTATTTTAAATGGTACACTTTATGTTGAACTATTTATTACGTTGTTG
>NW_011343454.1:0-2778 GCF_000735185.1 Notothenia coriiceps | reverse complement strand
AATGTCCCTCCTGTCTGTTTTTCCTCTCCCGCTACTCCATCGCTATCAGAACCAGACGGCCTACTTGTCTCCGAGGCCCCGCGGCCGGCACCGCTACGGCTCGGTACAGAACTCATCTGTCCTTCCTCCTCATCCTGGCCTACAGGTTTAAAATAACCTGTAAGCTTCGGCATTTTTTGTAACAGCTGCTTGTTTCGAAACTCCTTTTCCCTCAACAATTTCCTTTTCCGAGCGCCACTCTCAAACTTTTTCTTCACTCAATCACTCGCAATTTGAATAAGTCACATGTGAAACAATATTCTCATTCTGATTGGCTGTTAAGTGGTGTCCACTGACTGTTACGGAGTCATAATTTTTGAGAAAAATCTCTGGAATCCATCGATCTGATAGATTAGCGGAGCAAATGATCAAAATAGTATGGAGGGAAGATATTTTCGTTTGGATTACTGGTCTGGGGGAAGCTCACGAGTGTGTGTATGTGTATACGTGTGTGTGTTTGTGTATATTTGCGTTTGTGTGTATTGTGTTTGTCTCCCGGGGAAAACACTCACGAGAAACACCGGCTGTTGTTATGCCTGCTGTGACGTCAAGTTACTCCGTTCTCCGCTTGTAATTATGCCTTTACAAGCTTCAAAGTTATATTTATCATCTGAATTTGCCGAAACAAGTTTAATATTCTGAAAGCCAAGACTTTGTTTATTTGAAATCAGATGAAAACAAACTGCAACGGACCCTGCTGTGTTATCTATGATTACTATACGCCTTACATTAATAATTTCAGTGGAGGGAGGGGAAGCGGCGCTGTGGAACAGCAGAGTGGCGAGTGAGGGGTGTCTTCTTCCCTTTACAAGCTTCAAAAATGTATTTATCGTGTGATTTTGGAAATAAAAGTTTCATATTCTGAAAGCCAAGACTTTGTTTATTTAAAATAAAAATAAAACACCCGAAATAAAAAAATAAAACATTTGAATTTATTTGTTTTATTGGCTCATGATAGGCCCCCGATCTCCGTAGGCGACCTGGGCTTCCGCCCAGGTCAGCCCGTGTTTTAATGCGGCCCTGGTGTGGACTGGTAGCTGGAGTGGTGCCAGTTCACGAAATGCATGTGTGAAATGTTTGGCCTTGTGTATAAATCTTGCTTCATGATGTGTATTTGTACTGTACACACTCAGAGGGGGAAAACGGACTTTCCTTTTGGGATTAAAAATGCATGTCTTCTTGTCTTCATTTGATGATGTAGGCTGTGGACGGTCATTTACAAGAGAACTGATGTTGTTTTACAACACCTGACGTCTTTGAAAGTCTAACTAAAGCTGAGTCTGTGTCTGAACTGTAGGCAACAGTTTTATGAAGTGTGCCCGTATGATGAATGAGGAGCATGTTGAGTAAAATGAGGTACAAGTGTGAGTTAATCTGTGGATGATCCCTCATCAGTGCTCCTCTCCGCCCTGCAGACGGAGGCTCCGCCCCCCAGAGGACAGGAAGCAGCGGGCCCCCCTCCAGCCTGCTCCTCACAGCAGATGAGAAACACGGACTGGAAGAATGGCTCATGTAGAAATCCAGCCGTCTCATCAGCCAAGATCCCAGTAGGGGGGCGTATTGAGAGCCTTCCTCACTAATTAGACCCAGACCACTTGTCCAAATGTAGTTTTAATGCTGGATGTGATCACTAACAAGTATTGTTTTCGGATGGGACACTGACACTGGGGGGGGGGGACGACTACTAGTCCAACAGTTTCATGATTCACATAGTAAATCTAGCATAATTTCAATTTTTACACCACTAATTCCATCAGCACACAGAGGTGGGAAGTAACTAGTATATTTACTCAAGTACTGGACTACAATTTCCATGTAATGCTACTTTATACTTCTTCTCCAATGCATTCTTAGAAAAATATTTCTTTGTACCTGTATTTGTCTCTGAAACATGATTTGTTAGAAAAATGTAATGTGTTTGTTTGATAGATATGTTTTTTTTTATAGCTTGTAGATAGTGTTGTGTATTTGCAAACCACACTGTGTTATAGTGAGTGGATCACATGGTGTTTGTAATACATGTTTAGTTCCTTTGTGGATTTATGGCAGGATATTAGCTCTATAAGCTTTCCTGGACATCAGAGGCATAATTCCCCGGATGAGGGGTGCACCTCAGCCGGGGAAGCGAGTACGGAAGCACAAATTCCATAAAAAAATAATTGCCTGGAAGTAGGAAATGCACAGCGTCAGAAAATAAAACCCTCTCTCTTTTCCTCCGTACCCAAATCTTTTAAAAACGGGTGAACAACGAGCGGATACAGATTTCCATCCGAACTGACGTGTCCATCCGCTGTGACGTCGGTGGACCCACAGAAAGTTGCTATCAGAAACAATGCCTGACGTGTTTTGGACGTAATCTCGTTTTTGTTTACATTAGCAAGCCTTACTAACACTCAGAGCTAACCTGTACTGTAGAGAGCACATGTATTTTAAAAAGCAGGAAATAAAAAAAGAACTCACGTTGTGATAAACCCGCAAGAGAAAAAGCATTTGAGCTCCATACTGTTTCAGAAATAATCCTTGGCATGGTTTAAACGGGATGCCGTTTATCACAACCGAATTTAACTTTATCTCCGGTAGAATTCTGATCAGGCTTTAACTCCGCCTCCTCTTATTTATTTATTTCAAGCTAAGGACCCAAAATCTGCGTTTCTCTACCAGGGCTTCAAAAGAGGGGTTTGAGCAGTCTGAGGTACAATGGGTGATCTGTTTGGTATTTTGAAGAAAAAAACTTCACAG
>NW_011343453.1:0-2180 GCF_000735185.1 Notothenia coriiceps | reverse complement strand
AACCCTTGATTTATAACTTAACATCTCTGTCTCCTATTGATCTGAGTATATTATAAAGAATAGCCAGTTAATTGAAGCATTATAGCACAGGCCTTTGTCAGATATATTACGCTGTTTTTTTTCTGCTTCGAATAGTTCTCTCTTTTTTCACCATACCTGTGTTTGCATCACTGCAGACGTTGATAAAGCTACAGGTCACTTCAATACATATCACACTAATTCATGAAGCAAGTTAGACATTTTGATATTCCGGACCTTTGCATGGGGAGATTTTCTCTAACTGGACCTCGTTGAATTTCAGTTGAATACCCCTGATTTACATGCACCAAAACCTAGAGAACACACTACAGGAATGGGAAATCCTCTTTGAAAGAAAAAACATGTTTTATTTTCTGCAGTGTTTGTTAATCTTTCATTTCAAAAGCTGACAAAACACTTTAAAACGGTCAGATCCTGTTTCTACTGTTGCATGATTACACACCTTCATATCGCCTAGCCCCAAACTGTTCAATGCAAAGCTTCTCTGTCTAATCCTTGCATGAAAGGTGGCACTGCTGCAATGCATCTTGGAACAAGGTCACATGGTATACCTACCATGCTTTGTAGGTATGACTTTTTTGCCTAGTCATCATAAATCTTGCTTACAACCACCTGCGGGAAACACTGTTAACGTCAATGTGTTAATGTAACGCAAAATGATTGATCAAAAAAGTGAATTTTGATTGAATTGAACGGTCAGCTACGAATGAATGACTTGACACATTAACTTTCAGGATGTAGCCCTACTTCCTAGATCTTTCCCTTACTTCCCTATATTACCTCCATCCTGCCGTCAAACTTCCTATTTTCTAAATTTTCTAATTCCACTCTTCAACTTTTTTCCTCCTCTTCTGTCACTTCCTCCCTATAGAAAACCACACAATCTCTGTGCCAGGGGGAAATGTTTCCACCATAACACCCTGTGAGCTCAGGCAGCCCTGTGGCAGTGGTAAAGCATGAGAACACACACCTTCCCTCTGAGACACAGAGGAGGCAGGTGGATTAAGAGCATTAGTCGAGTGTGTGGTGCCTTCTCATTTAGCCAAATACTCTGATCCATGATGCACAGATGCTTACTAACCCACACATGATGAGTCTATATTTCCACCCTGCTGGATGTTTACTAAAAACACACTGTTAGCTCTGTCTCTTCACAATTCTCTTTTTATAATCATCAGATGGAAATGTCTTTTTATAGTGACCACTGGAGAGGGTGTGAAGTGTTAAGTTACTGCAGCTCAGGCTCTTTTCTCTCTTACCAAAAACACAAGCTCCTTGCACACACACATTCCACGAATGCAGGGACGCCGCAGACCCTCATCTCACATTACTGCTCACATTACACTCTGACATGCCCAAGCAGGCCCGCTCTGTCACCAAGCATCCTCAGAGCTGGTGTACATATCAAACTGGAATAAGACTGCGAATATCAGAACAATCCACTGTGCACTGTAATGACGCAGGTGACAAGTCCAAGCAGTTGCCTGTCTCAGTGGCAGTTGAAATTCAAATTTCAAAAAAGGGACTTCCTATCAGTCCTGTTTTACACAGACTTTTACACGCCTGCAATCAGACAAAGCAAATATGTTGAGCTTGTTCAAACATTAAGAGTTCTTTAGGGCGACATGTGACGTGTTTCAAAGACCTTGACCCCTTCTTCTAATCAAAATAACCCTTGTAAAAAAACGTGATATTCTCTGCAATCTTTTGCTCTAAAACTACTTCAACAGATGCTCCTGGCACAATAAAGGACACTATCTATATCAGGGGTAGCCAACGCGGTGCCCGCGGGCACTAAGTCGCCCGCAGGGGGGAAATTGGTCGCCCGCGTGCATGTTCTAAAAATAGCACAAGTCACCATGGAGCTCCGTCTAAAAGATTATTGAATAAATTTTTAATTTTTAAAATTACAATATTGAATATAACATTTTAAAAGCACACATTTTGTATGTACATATGCAAGTGAAATGGAGATTTGGTGCGTCAAATTGAACTCTGACCCCAGGTAGGTTCAGAGTTGAACTCCACGCACCAAATCTCCGTTCCACCTTTAGCTGAGACAAGCTAGCATGAGCAGCTAGGATCATGGGCCACACCTCAACACACACACACAACACACACCTCAACACACACAACACACC
>NW_011343452.1:1614-2974 GCF_000735185.1 Notothenia coriiceps | reverse complement strand
GATGTCAATGAGCTCACAGAGTCCAGAGCAGGGCGAGTCCAGAGGCAGAATACCTGAGAAGAAAACACAAATATAATAGATCCCAAATAAACAAAACACTCTTGGGGTGAGATTTCTTTACATGTGTTCCTATTTATTTAACTGGTACAAACTAACCTTAAAATGTTCTGCTGTTTAATGCTATGTTTGTTTTTTTATGTCTACCTGTACTGGTTAGAAATGGACACATTAAATAAATGTAAAGAACAATTGGGACAGCATTCATACTCACACACCTACATTATAATATTAACCATAAGAAAACAAATGTGTAATCGAGCCAAGAAGTAGCTTTTTGTGAAAATCTCTCACAATGCTGCAGATTATGTTTCATATTGATTTGGACAAAAGAGCTTGAGGTCACAATCTCTGGATTTAAAAACTGTTTTCACAATTTAAAATGTGAAAATAAACATGAAATAATCCCTCAGTATTGTTGTTGTATTAGTTATCAGATGTTACATGTCATGCTCTTCACGCAGAAAAACAAAGTGTGTCAGAATGCAGCTGCTAAAATGTATAAATTACAATTGTCTTACCTACAACTTCATCCTGCGGCTGGAAGAAAGACACCTTGGCTCCCACTGCAGAAAAAACAATTGACCAAAGGTTAGTGAACACACTTACTACTAATCACATGGTTTATTTCTGCACCATCAGCAGAGAAACCTGTGCTTGTGTTACCTTGCAGGACGACGCCGGACACCTCTCTGCCGACAGGAATTAGATCTCTCTGGATCCCCACGTCGTTGAGCAGCTGCAGGAAAACCATCAAGGATTATTTGAAAGTTTTGACTCCTCAATATAAGCAGCAAAATAAAGTTTCTATGGTGTCTTTATTTGCAGCTTTCAGTTCTATCGTTTGGTTATTTTCTGAGAATGTAAAGCCATGGTCACATTCATTTTGATATCATGTTTGACTTCAGTACCTTGAGGTCCAGAGGGCTGAGTCCACATGCTTTAACCTGAACTCTGACCAGATGGCTGCCCAAAACATCTGGAAGAACCTGGAGAGAAACAGATTAACACAAACTGTCACCCAGAGATTCACTCACTCACTCACTCACTCACTCACTCACTCACTCACTCACTCACTCACTCACTCACTCACTCACTCACTCACTCACTCACTCACTCACTCACTCACTCACTCACTCACTCACTCACTCACTCACACACACACACACACACACACACACACACACACACACACACACACACACACACACACACACACACACACACACACACACACACCGTTTTTAATATAGAGAAAGGTACATAAAGACAGGTTGCCAGATTATGGACATTACTGTAAGCA
>NW_011343452.1:0-1598 GCF_000735185.1 Notothenia coriiceps | reverse complement strand
ACTCTGACCAGATGGCTGCCCAAAACATCTGGAAGAACCTGGAGAGAAACAGATTAACACAAACTGTCACCCAGAGATTCACACACACACACACACACACACACACACACACACCGTTTTTAATATAGAGAAAGGTACATAAAGACAGGTTGCCAGATTATGGACATTACTGTAAGCATGCATTTTTGGGCACTTAATCAATGTTATTTCGAAATTGCAATATGGTTTGGGTCGATGTTCAAATTGCTGGAAGCACAATCGGCTACTTGTTAAAGCCTGAATATACAGTATGTGAAATACTATTTGAGGTATTGTGAAGCTGCAGATACATCCTGGCATACAATATTTGTTTGGAACAGATCCTATACATCTCTAATAAAAACAACACCATAATAATTTAATATAATGTTTAATGTGTTGAGAACAGTGATGCAACTATGATCAATCCCTGCTATATGGTAACTGCAATATTACTCAAAATAATCGCATTTTTCTTCCAAATCGTGCAGCCCTAATGCATTTGATAAACATTATTGATGCATTTCCTTCCTCTAAACCATGTAATAAACAATGCACCATGACTGCTAAACAGTGGACTGCAAATTAGATAGTTAACAAATATAAAGAAAGTAATTTTTCTACTATGTTTTTGAAGTTGTTGACAATAATAATAATGGCCAGCAGCGTCTGCAGGTGGAGCCACAGTTTCTCACATGCCTGTCAGTTTCCTTTGCGCTTAGGATTTAGTGTGTAATAATGTGAAATATGGCTTATAATGCCAAGCTTAAGTAAAGTATGCACTTGCACAGACAGACCCCAAAACACACACACACACACTAACACACACTCACCGTTTCCTGGATAACGAATTTGGGCTCAGCAACTCCGGCTCTGCAGTACAAACCCTTCATGATATTTCACCCAATTTAATTTATGCAACACAATATTAAAATCTGCTTGATAATAATCCCTTTTCATGTATCTGTCATGTCTTTTCCCTTTTGAAAATCAGCTATTTCCTAGTTGCTGCTAACTGACTGGCTTGAGTCAGCTGATCTCTTCTTCTTTGTTGTTTACATTGGTGGCTTCTTGCAGTGTTAAAATGACAACATCGCCCTCTACGGGATTTTAAGGATTAGCACATTTTAAGTAATGTTTATTACAAAAATACTTGTACACCAACAACATACAACAACCAAATGTTATATTGCACATAAGCACAAGTTAAACAAAATGGAAACAAATCCAACTGATGGGGGCTGAAATGTACTGCCATGCTCGCAATTCGAACCCAAATTGATAATGAATTCAAACATTTATATTGAAGGTTTTAATGCATTTGGGTTATTAATGTTTCTAAAAAAACATAACGCTTAATCTGTAAAAGCAGACATGTTTCCTACTCTTTTGTTGTTGCTGTTAAAGGTCCCCCATTATACTGTTTTTCATCAATATATCACAGGTCTCAGATATATACAGAGCCTGTCTCTGATTGGCTGAAACACCAAACAGATCGTTGCAGCATTACCCATAATCCCCTCTGTTTCAGCCCTGTTTCCAAAGTGCTGATTCTCTGTCTGTTACTTTAGATGAAAATA
>NW_011343451.1:0-2328 GCF_000735185.1 Notothenia coriiceps | reverse complement strand
ATTATAAATGGCCCGCTTGCCCGGAAGCACTATTTAGACACCCCGGGCCAGCATAACGTACTTTCCAATTGCCCGCTCGGGCCACTAAAATATTGCTTTAAAAAAAAGTGTCCTGTGGTATTGGTATTTTGACTAGCAATTTAGTTAAATTTGTTTAGTTTATCACAACAGAGCGTTCCGTGAGTCGGTTGCAGGTCGGTTGTCCTTGTTGGGTGAAAAGCAAACAGCTGTTTGCTGGGAGCGCAGCGCGAGCAGGCTCCCGCGAGCGGAAGCGCGCTCCTTCACTACAGACTATCGCGCCACCTAACCATTCGCCAAAATGTTTTTAATACCAGCGGTAACCGGCCAAGCGCCGGGCAAAAAACAATCTTCAAATAAAAGAAAGTCACCGGAGGAGTTAAAGGAGAGTGACAGGGAGCATGAGAAGAAGAGGGAGAGAAAGTTTCAGCCAGCTTGATCGATGGAGTTGGCTTCTAGTGGTGCAGTGAACCGTCCTAAAACCCTTTTATAATCTATCGATTAGATTTATGATTCGAAAATTATAAAAGTAGGGTAGACATGTGGAGATTATCCGGCTGAACAAAACGTGCATTTATCAAACAGGTTTGTTTTCCACAGACCTTATTTCCAGCTATTTTCCAAAACCCTGTGGCGAAATCCCATTGCTTTTTGACGAGGGAACCAGCAGCTTACTTCCTGGTTTTAGGACGCGTCACTGGCTGCACCTTTCAATATGATGTCAATATAAACAAGGTCTTCTTTCGGCTCTGTACATCAATGCCGACCTATGCTGACAAGTAAGTGAAGAGTAGACAATATAAAAGGTATTGGCGGGAAATGTCCCAGCAGTTTAGGATAATGAAGGTTCTAATCTATTACTACATAGTCATTACATTTCTAACTCCTAATGACAGGAAGGCAGAAAGCGCATTATACAAATAATAATACTCATAATAGCAGACATTTTTTAACAATGACCACAATATCATTATTTTAATAAACCAAATATGAACAATTGAGGAAAATTAGGAAGAACTGATTATTCAAATGTTGTAGTACAAGTAGTAATGTAGTTGCTGCATAAATTACTATTGCAACAAATGTTTTAATTTTCTTCATTATTAGTTGCTTTTTTTTGGATGAATGCATTTTACCCTTAATGTCTACCCCTGCACTCAGGTTTTCTAGCATTGTTTCTACATTCAAGCTTTATCCTGCCTTGGAAAACAATACTTTTTATTTTAAAAGCGCAATATATAATTTATCTGCCCGAGTAGAAATGTTCCGGGTCACATTCGTCGTGAACGCTAGTAGCAGTACACTCGGGTCAAACTGTTTGTTATGGGAGTCATGTTTTTTAGGGTTGCTTAAAGATATTCCTAATTAACCATTAGTCGTCACTTTAGGTAATAAATCGAGTTGGTGCACATTTATGATAATTTTCTTTGGCTTCACAAAATTCAATTCCAGGGCTGAGAAAAAGCGTTATCGTTATCACAGCATGGACGAAGAGACAATTCAAACTGCACCTTTAACGATTCCTAATGTGTGTCGGAACAAGCAGCAAGCTAACACATTAAACATTTAATTTATTCTTTCAACAGAGTATAGCATGAGTTATATCATCGTACACACAGCCTTTGAACGCGTGTCTTTATTTGTAACATACAGTGTTTCCCCTATATACAAATAGTTTGCGCCGCTGCTGAAATATGAGCGCCGCTGCTAGGGGGCGCCAGCCAGGTACCCAAAAAAAAAAATACAATTTTTTTTTTCTTGACTTTTTCTTAAAATAATAATAAGTGGCGACCCTTTTTCATTTTTGATTGTTTGTTATGTGGATTTGTAGTATTTGTGTTACTGGCGGCGACACAGGCGGTCGCCTAGGGTGCTAGATCTGGGGGGCGCTGCGCTGATAGCTCTGGGAGGGGGAAAAACATTTTTGACTGTTGGCGCTCATCCAAATGTTCGGCCTTGATGTAACAACATTCATAATTAAGTAAATGTAACACCCTTTTCACCCCGGTTACACGTTTAATTTGCCCTGTACGGTGGGCGCTGTAAGTGATGAAAGTGGGGGATGTTGGCTTATCAGGCGCCCGCAGCTCACAGCCAAAGTAGCGAGAGAGAGCGAGCAAGGGAGAGGGCGCACCGGTACCGGCGCTGTTGTTATTAGAATCTGGTGCTAGCTGCGCTAACGGATATAAGAAGTAGATGTTTCTACAACCAGGGTGGAGGAGAGCTCTACTGTCAGACTGAGAGAATCAGTGAGGTTAAGGACTCTCTAAGTATTCAGATAGTTAATTTTAGTCTAAGTTATCTCAGTGG
>NW_011343450.1:0-1858 GCF_000735185.1 Notothenia coriiceps | reverse complement strand
AAAACATCTTATTGAATAAAAATAGCACAAAATCTCAAAATTGACATGGGCATGAAAAACGATGTTTTTGCCTGCCGTGTCTCGCCTTAAGAGCTTGATCCTGTGATTTGTGTGTACCAGGTCCCTGTACACCGGGCCATATCTCCATAGCACCTTTCAGAATATGGGACTACATTCATTATGGCGATCAAATGATTGTTATGATGGGAGGTATTCTTGTTGTTAATCAATAAGACCTTGTGTAACCTTTTATAGCAATACCTGTGTTTATGACACATGATTTACAGAAATAAATACTTTGTTATTAATTATTAAATCTGCTGGAAGCAAATCAAGCTGCAGCTCGTTACAGCAAGTTCAACTACAAAGAGTGCATTAAACTAAAGTGAGAACGTTCATTTGGATATTTGTTTTGGGAGATCAGAAGCAGAATCATTAAAACTGCAAAAGGACATGATGATTGGAAACCTTCTCAGAGAGTTTGTGGCCATTAAGATCTAATGTGGGAAAATGACTCAGTGACACTGTTTTCTTTTCTTTGGGTATCGTAAAAAGTCATCAGTCATCCTATCTAGTATAAAATCGTTAACAGGAAGTAATTCACGGTTCTTTATAAAAGTAAATATGTTACCTTGTTTTATTTTCTTTGGGAATCATAAAAAGTCAAGTAGGCATCTTATCAGTCATTATAGCTGCACAATGAAAGGATACATCTTTTCATGGAAGTAGGTCACTATTGTTTACAACAATACATATTTCACCTTATTAGTCTGGAGCGTATGATCTGTTATCTGCTCTTCCTTCAGTCAGAGAGCACTGCATTGATTCCCAACACTCCACACCCTTAAACAACATCACAAATCAGAATCTGGTTTTCTTAGCAGGTTTTATCACACTTTATTTCTCTGATAACTCTAGTTCGTTGTTTATCTTGAAAACAGCAGGAAAGAATAAACCATCCAGGTGGGAAGGCGTATAGTGTTAAGCCAAAGAGAGAGAATGAAAGAAGATTTAAAAGTGAGCTACTTGCAGCATTTAGAATTTGCAGCGTTTCATACAGTTGCAACCAAAACAATTCAACCCCCATTGCACATTAGGTTTATTGAAAAATGTGTTTAACATTTGTCAGCTGTTTGAAATAAACACATTTGAGAAGAACTGTTTCAACAAAAAATGTTACTTGACATGACTGCAGTCTCAAACTGATTGAACCCCCTGTCTCAAGCACACCTGGTGGACATAATCAAGGGCTCCATGAGTTCTGGGGGGTATACTACGAAGCTGGTTCAACCTAACCTGGATATGTTTGAGTTAGCCAGTTGGCCTAATCCAAAACATACGCGCTCTCACTAAACGGTCCTACAACGCGGGTTATCAAGTGGATCGCTCAAGCCAGCCGTGCCCTATCTAGTTAGGTGCGTTCACATGAAAGGGGTGGTATCTGGAGCATTCGACCAATCACAAACATGGAGAAGCGTACTGACAGCGCAGCGTCATACTTCCTGAATGAAAAGTCAACTATAATATTAGACATATGAAGAAGTTAAACTTTAAACATCCATGACTTAAACACTTGATCCAGGATCAAAGCCACATAGCTGCACCTGCAAGGTGAATACTGGTAACAGAACAAGTGTTTGAATGCGTACATTAACAGGTTTATGATATCACTGCCCCGTCTAAGACACCATCTGACTTTCATTACATTTGACTCGAGTGTTTCCTCAACTTAATGTGTTGCTTAAAATAATCCTTCTGCATACAGTATGTGACACTGTGAGTGTTGCACGGCCAGATACGGCTCAGCTGACTCAGATAAGGAGATATATGATACATTATGATGTGATATGCCGCGGAC
>NW_011343449.1:0-2411 GCF_000735185.1 Notothenia coriiceps | reverse complement strand
TGATAAACAAGTCGGAAACTGATGAAGAGAGGAAGAATATCATTGTGTATAAATGCAAAACAAGACATGACGTCACATCTCTAAACCCCAAACCCTCTCCGGTGCAGAGTCCTCTCGCCGTGGAATTTGGCAAAACATATTTTTAAGTGAAGGTCACTTTTATTACCAAACAGATAAAAGACAAACAGTTACACAGACAAACAGTAAATATGAGAGAATATCAAACAACAGCACATAGATGGTGATGAAGATGCAAGAAAAAGTAGTAGGTTACTTGTGAAGATATAAAACAGAGTTGGAGATGAATCTTCACTAAACTATGGATCCTTTTTTCTTCTGGCGCAGAGGAGACTGCACGTTCCACTGTCTGGGTCCAGGAGCTCTGAAACACAAAAGAAAGGGTTTTAAATCACACGTTCTCTACAGAAATGTCTCTAAAACACCTACCTAAGCATGGACAGAAGTAAACTCACGTCTGCTCATTGGA
Source organism: Notothenia coriiceps (assembly GCF_000735185.1). Lineage (NCBI taxonomy): Eukaryota > Metazoa > Chordata > Actinopteri > Perciformes > Nototheniidae > Notothenia > Notothenia coriiceps. Next base: position 1,924 of record NW_011343449.1, on the reverse strand, counting down.
GCGCACATCCAGAACACTGGACTCTGCGATAACACCTGTAAGGAAACAGGAGAAAAACATTCTATTAAATATGTGCACCTCTATAGTTCTGTAGGACATACGGTTAATTTCCTAGAACTCAACTGAAAACAAAACAGGGAGATTACACAGGGGCTTACTTGTTATACGGTCACTGAAGATTGCGCTGACTTCTTCGTCAAAAGTGAAATCAATGTTGTCGCCTGGAAAAAAAATTGACAGTTGGCTTTAGGGTGGGGAGTGGATAAAGAAGTGTAGAAGAAGAAATATTGTCAACTGTGGACTGAGCTCTTACCTTTTGGTGTGCTGATGGCTCTGTTGCCCACGGCTCCTTTAGGCATCACTGGAAAGTCAAATAAGACAAACTGTGAAATACTGATGGAGGATAAAAAAAAACTTGTTGTCAGTCTTATTGGGCTAAATGAAAGATTGGGAATTATATGAAATTATTTAATTACATCTTTACCTCAATAATTTTCCTAGTCTTCCAGGTCTAACTGGTTGTAGATAAATCATAAATAAGAGTTCCGATTGAATAGTTTGGTGTTTATTAGTTGCAGTGCCCTCATGGTGATGGGAGGCGGGACCACACACATGCACGCACTAGTGTAAATCTCCAGTGTGTCATACCTGTTCTTTCCAGAGCCATTGACCCCAATCTGCGCACACGCCTGAAAAAATGCACACACATTATTATCTTTTTGTGCAAAGACCCTTTACAAAAATAAAGATGAACTTAGGAAATCCTGAGGAGCAGGGGGAAAAATGTAAAAATGTTGGATGTGGATCTATTGGACCAGCATTACCAGCATGTGTTGCATGTCATCCCCCCCCTCTCTCTTTCCTAACGTCTGTTTCTGCACAATGAACTATTCAACAAATGCATGAGAATAAAATCCTGGTGTAATCATAGACTGTATATATAAAAGGGTGTAATCCTTTAGTCACCTACTCGTAATACACCTAAATACTGAATATAGTTTAAATCGAGTAAAATGTTAATGCTTCAATCTGCAATATGAGCTGAAGATGGGACACATAAAGGCATTGTGACTGACTCCTCTGAGGATAACCCTCCCTGCACTGAGTCCTGAGAGACAGCAGCTGATGGAGGCCGACCTGTCAGTGTGTGTCAGCCTGGCAGACGGGGGGTTTGGACGCGGGGGCTGCGGTGTAGCAAAGGTAAACGGGAGGAGGACCCGGGACCTGGCTGGAGAGGCCTGGAGTGACCGCTGAGGAGAGAGAAACACCATGGTTGTGAGGGAAAATTGAAAAGGTTTTATAATTACAATAACATCACATTATTACTATTCATTTCTAGTACAGTTTATATCTAATATTAAATCACATTTCGATATCTTAACAGTTTATATATGATATTTTGGTTGTTATAGAATGCTATTTCAATTTCCAACACAACTTAAATCTATCAAAATACTTGGGAATAATTGAATACACACATTTTTCTTAATCAAGAAAAGTTGTTGAGTAATGTTGTTAAAATACTGTCAATAGAAAGATTAAATCATGAAGGTTTATGGTTATGTTGCTGTCAGTGTGTGTGTGTGTGTGTGTGTGTGTGTGTGTGTGTGTGTGTGTGTGTGTGTGTGTGTGTGTGTGTGTGTGTGTGTGTGTGTGTGTGTGTGTGTGTGTGTGTGTGTGCGTCGTCGTCGTCGTCGGTCGTCGTCGTCGTCGGTCGGTCGGTCGGTCGGTCGGTCGGTCGGTCGGTCGGTCGTCGTCGTCGTCGTGTGTGTGTGTGTGTGTGTGTGTGTGTGTGTGTGTGTGTGTGTGTGTGTGTGTGTGTGTGTGTGTGTGTGTGTGTGTGTGTGTGATGGATCTGCTGACAGGAGGTGAGGACGGATGCTTTCACTCCTGCAACCACCAGATATAAACTGCAGATGTCAAA
>NW_011343448.1:0-3521 GCF_000735185.1 Notothenia coriiceps | reverse complement strand
GTAGTGTAGTGTCTTCGGCCATCCTAAACTCCTAGAGGCCTACGTCTGTTTCCGGTTATCTTTATTTTGAAATTCAGTTCCTGACGGACACCAAAAAAGCCAGAGATTATGGAATTAAACCAATAAATAAAAGCAAGGATAATTGTGTGTTATTGTTGAGTAAATAACAGTGTGTTATTTTGAAAATAATAACAAATTAGAAGGAAAAAAAGATTTAAAAATACAGATTTCAGTATTCTGAGGCTCTGAGCCCCATTTATTTTCCTCACAGACGGCAACAAAAGTCAGAAATTATACGATTTAAAATAAAAGCAATAATTGTGGCTTGATATTGAGTAAGAACATGTTTTTATGAACCACACAGCTTCCGGTCTTCCACGACCCGACCGGAGAAAAAGACGTGCTGCAGGCACGAAACACATTACCAGTAGAAATACATTGCTTTTAAAATCGTGCTGTGCAACACGAAAAAAAGGAGAAAATCGTGTTGGTGAACACGAATCAATAGATTAAAAATCGTGTTGGTGAACACGAAATGCCATGAGACTGGGTTGGTATATTCCTATATTTAACTTCCTTGATGAGTCACCAGCAACTTCAGACTGTTAAACCCCATGGTGAGTTATAACGGTAGCTGTATATTAATGTTGGGAGTAATGTGTTTAGTAGTCAATTACTTTATTAAACATGTAATTAACTATTGAAAATAATGTACTTATCCACCACCTGATGGGCTGTGTGGCCTATTTCCAATGGTTCGATGAACTATGGAACCAAATCTCTGGCACTAGACTAAAAACTAAAAGTCCCTTCTTGTTGTTTCTTCACACCTCATCTCAAGAGCTGTGAAGATTAGGCACATTTGAAACATGGTGGATTAAAGAAAACAACAACAGTGTTTGAAATCTGTTCTTTACACATTGGAAACAATACTGGTGGTCATCCTGATATATTTACTGATTCCTTACTGAGTTAGGAGTTATGAATGAAAAAATAAAAGAGTATGAGACATGAAAAGAAGAATGGGGGGGGGGAACTCTATCGCGCCCATCTTTATAGTTACACAATCTGATGGTAATTTATTCTCTTCTTTAGAATCTAACCGCCATGAATATTACAGCAAATACAGTTTTATATAAATGTCAGGAAGTAGACATCAAAGCTTTACTTTTTATTTATGTTACTAACCAACAAGAAATGTCAGAACCCTCGTTCTTATATCGATACAGGAATACTTCCTTTGGATTAAGCAGAACACAAGTGGAAGCAGCCAAAGTGTCTGATCAATCAGCGACAATCAGCCCCACGAAACATGATGAACATCAACGATCCAAAAGTTCCTTACCTCTTTGAATATACTGCCCTGGGAGCTGTGACTTATTTCTTGCTACAGTAGAACTATCCCACAGCAGCTTCATGGAACCACTGTATTCCAAACAGGATTAGTTCTTTAGTTCCTAAAAAGCTGGTTAAAGTCACTGGTACCTGGCTCCACCTATGTTTGGTGTACACGGATTCCTTTATTTTGGTATACATTTTAGTTGCATGTTACTTAGATGTTGTCTTGTGTTGACTGTTGAAGAAAGAAATGCACGTAGTTACATTTGTGGATTACCAGTTCAAAGTCTCAATGTTGTCTTCATCTTGGTATTTGGTGGTCACCATTTTATTTTTGGGAAACCAGAAGTGAAATTACCACTGCTTACCAGCGTTATTTACAGAAAACCAACACAAACTTCAACAAATTAAAATAAATCTAAACTTCTCCTCTTTGCCTACATGGCCTTTTACAAACAAGTCCTTTTCTACCTTTTTTTTTTAACTTTCAGCATCAACATACTCCGAGCCAAACACGTCCAAAAGAAGTGGATGTAGTTACCGTGACATCACCCATTGTTCATGGACTGACAGTTTTAAGCCTTGTGTTCCGCATTTTGGCCATTGCAATAGGGTAGAGGGTGGAGTCAAGTACAACCATAGGACACTTTCTCACATTGTCTAGCAGAAAAAAAAGCTCTTGAATGAAAAAAAGAGAACCTGTTTTTGAAATGATGGAATCAATATTTGTAGCCTGACAAGAAAAATACACATTGGTGTTGGTTAGTTTCTGCCAAACAAAATAAATGAGATACTTGACAATAACAAATTACAACAAAGCACAAACGTCCAAAGAAATGAACAAAGGGATAAAAACAAAGGAGTTCAACAAAATCATTGCATGAATTTGCCCACAGTCACAAAAAGTCAACTTCTATGAAATATAAGAAAAAGCGAGTCTGTGAATCTTTGAGCCGCAGGCAAATCATCCTTTCACCCCGGGGCTCTGATAGCAAAGACCCGTGAAGTCACCTCTGCAGTCTGAGCCTGTGGGCTATGAAAAATGTTCCCTCAATTGTTATAACTTTGTTGCAGTCAATGTTCTGTATTCTAGCTCCACTGATAGCTGACACTGAATACATTTGCAAAGTTAAAAACAACTGCTTCTTCATCACCACAGTCTGTGAACACCAAACAAGGTCTCACAATGATGCACATGATAAAATAAGAGCTGATGGTAATAGTCAATAATTGTGTTTGATTGCTGATTTTGTGCACGTTCCATCCCATTATGTATGTGCATGTGAGTTTGACTGCATGGTGCTTGGAGAGTGAGATGGCTCTGAGCATTACAAGGGCAGATCTGCAGGATCACAAGTGTGTACAAGTTTGAGTTCAATCAAAGTTTACAGTGATAAATAATTCAAAGCTCGAAATACAGATTCTCAAGTTTGCAATTGTATTCCAGTATGCAAGCAGCGACTGTAAATTATGCTGTAATAGCAACAATTCACTTTGGTTCTGCTGGTCTCAAATCACTAGCTAACAGAAGCATCAGCATCTATCTATCTGCCTACAGCTTTTCAAACTTGAAAGAATAAGAAACACACCAACAAGTGCTGCAGTTATTGGCTTGATTAAATTATCAAATAGTTACCAACTAGCTATCTGTAAAGAAGAATCAAATATCAAAATGGGGATTTATTTATTTTGTGTCAATTATTGTATTTCACTTGTCATTACAGTTTTTCTCAATCGCTAAACCCACTTTTTAGAATCTAAATTCATTTCTTCAAAACAAGAGCATAGCCATCTAAACAGAAACACACTTGCCATAACTCTGAATATCTTTTGCAAAATGCACTTACATGACCAAAACTGAAAATACAGGTCACAAAAAAGAATAAGTCGATCGAAACAGAACAAATTGTCCTCTAATGAGACAAATGTGTTTTCATAACTGAAACTCCGGTCACCATAATAACCCATTCTACCATAACAATATACATTTCTTGCAAAGTGCTCTAAGGCACTCAAAACTAAAAATACCCCTTCCAAAACCAGATACCTTCTCCAAAAACAAACATTTGTCAGCTCATGAGAAGACTATTTGAACAGTCATTACTAAGTGGCACACTAAATACTGACTACAATCATCAATACACAAACCTCAAGCTATCGATATTGGAAACTGAACGGAAAAC
>NW_011343447.1:0-4255 GCF_000735185.1 Notothenia coriiceps | reverse complement strand
TGGGCAACACGTTCTTCTCCACAGCCGCGCGACCTCTGAGTCACTTCCCCCTTTTCTATCCTACGGGTACAGCCGTACAGCCACTCCCCCTGAACCCCGTTTCCGTGCCAACCGCCCCCCCTCCCCTATGCAAGCCCCTCCCTCTGAACCCAGGGCGCGCTACAATACTGTATACTGTATACACAAACTATACAAAAACACCTTTACGCTTTGGAGCTTGTTTATCCATCTGTAAGCAACTGCCGGCTAGGTCTCTCAGTCACTCACTCCTGATCGTTCACTGTGCAGTGACAGCTGCTAGGGCCTGATGTGTGAAAGTGAAACTATCTGATAGATAGAACATAGGTAGCCCCACACCCCACTGGGCTGGGCTGGGCCAGCAAAAAAAAGCAAAAAAAAGCAACAAAAAAAAAGAAGGAAATAGCCAGAACACTTACAAATGTGGGCCGATTTAGGCAAAACATTTTTTTAATTTTAATTAAATTTTTTAATTTTTAATTTTCTGGCCCTCCGGCCCACACACAGCACCGGCCCACCGGGGAAACTCCCGGTATTTCCAATGGCCAGTCCGCCCCTGCGTGGAGCGGCGAGGGAGATGGAGTGATACGGTGAATGAGGAGTTGATTTAAACGTTGTGAAAGGCTACAGAAGCTGTCAACACTTGGACTTAGTTCCATAGTGGGATGCATACCAATCACTCATGCTTATGAAAACACTCCTAAAATTCACATTAAAAAAAAGGTAAAAAACAAACAAACATCAGACTCTCTTTCCTTCATCTCCATCCCGTGTTATCACTCTGATTAGACTCAGATATAATAATTGCTTCTGCTCATAGCTTTATCCCTTCATAATAAATGTACTGTGAGAGTGAACATCCTCACTGGAAACTGTTTGTATTCAAGCTAAAATATGGCATTAGCATGTGAAATACAAATCCTGACCACAGCAGAACACAAATAAAGACAAATTCATCACAGAACATATTTCTTTATACGTTTCAATGTTAGGGGAGTGGCATGTGTGAAATCATGTACAGCTAGCAAGCAGAATTTATATGTTTTTGGCTTTTCTAAAGATACGCCCGTTGGCATTTTGTCACATCAGATATTTGCTTTCCAATGTGAATGAACACATCCTCATGAAATAGGCCTTGCTAGCAGCTAGGTGGTACACTAGCTAATGTCTAACCCAGAACCATGCTAGTGCTAGTCACTGAATGTAACTTTAATACTCCAAGCTCATTCTTATTTTCTCTGTACTTTGCTATTTACTCCTCGTTAGGACTTTTTCTTCAGCCTTTTATATATTTTATTTAATATAGTGAATAATGGAGTAAAAATCTAAAAAAGGTCTGTTAGCTTGTTAGCAAGCTTTCTGACTTCGGGGCTTATTAAACAGAGAAAAAAACACAAAAATATGATGTCATGGCCTTGCCAATAACAGGGTTGGTATAATCAACTAATTGTCAGACATTAAATCTGTCTCTCTTTCAATTGTATTGTGTTCATAATAAAAATGAATTGGAGATCATGAAAAATGTTTCCAATAAATTAATAAAATTGTTTTTGTCCGCTTTGTTGTTCAGATACATCACATATTTGTAACTAGATGATACATTCATTGAAACAAAACACTGTATAAACTGAGGAGTGACTCCTGTGAGTTTATTGTGTTTTCTTCACTCCGCTGCCTGGTAAACTGCTCTGATGTTAAGAAGCATCAGATCAGTGCATGCGCTGCATCGTCCAATCAGTGAGCGATACACAGTAAGGGGGCGGGGCGAGTGGATTTCACCGGCACAAATAAGCGCCATGGGACGCTTCAAAGTCTTGCCCTGGATATCTGCCGACTATACTGGGATTCCTGAAATATTGGCTGTTGCCCCATAGGTCAAATTGTCATCAGACGGGTGGCATTGATATTGATTTGTTTATCTTTTCAATTCAAGTCTTATTTTGCAAATCGAGTTTGAATGGAGTGTTTTTCTAAAATTGACCTTTTCTGTCAATGATTTCTGGTGGCTTTAAGGAGGGAAATAATTGTTTAAAAATAAGTTATAATATAATATTATATATTGACTTCAACGCATGTCACATGACCATTTTTTTTAACCACTGTGTCATGTTTCCAATCGCTGGCGATCAGATCTGGGGTTGATAGAGTCCTTTGAATTGGGAATGTGTGCAAGTTCATCTTAAACTAAATGTTGGTGGGTGTTAGTGTTGGGTTAGGGTTAAGAGCTATAAATATCAAAGGGGAATATAGCAAGTTGAACACATCTTTGGATGAATACAAAAATAAATGTTAAACTGGTAATTGAATTCTCTGTAAGGAAATGACTCCCTAACAATCTGGCAGGGATGGTAATGCAGGAAATCCCACACAAGGATGTAATACATGCATATAGACTGAAACATATTCAGAAAATGAATGAACATGAGCCTTTGAAACATCAGCAACCAGAGCCACAGTTCCTCCAGCAACAGCAGCCCTACTTTTCTTCGAATCGACTAATTTCTAGGATAAAAACAACAGCCTACCCAAAGTACTGTACTATTTTCTACAGAAGTTGGACATAGAATGGATTGTGAATGAGTGGCAGAGACAGATGGAAAGAGAAACTTGTACATCTTTCTAATTTTACTGCAAATCTGTGGAAAGACTAATAGTTAGATTACCCCTTTGAGCTTGTGTGTGCATGTACGAGTTTTGTGTGGAAATGGTGTTCTCAATGGGAGGTTCCCTTCCCGAGGAGGCAAGCTGACAGAAAGTGCTAATTAGACTGCCTGGTTTCAAGACAGAGAGACAGCTACAGAAAAGAAACAAATGCTGGGTGGGAGACATTATGCAAGAGCTAGTGAGAAGCGGATCATATGGATGATTACTGTAAATGTGTGATTGTGCATGTGAGAGAAAGAGGGAAGGAGAATTGTGATAATAGCTGTATTCAGGGCGCAGCAATCATACTGCTGAATTCAAAAGACAGGAAGAAGATTAAAATCTGAAGATAAAAAAAAAAAAAAAAAGAGTTTTGGATTCCAAACAAAAAGGTTGGTATCTTGGGAGAAACTATGCTGTTGCTAAAAAACGTAATGAAACATGTAATGAAAAAGCTCAACTTGTTATTACATTACCTAACTTTGCGTCCTTAAACTGTATTATCCAGTGGTGGTTTTTCCTGTAATTTAGCTTGTTTATGGTAAATGGACTGCATTAACACAGCTCTTTATCAGTGCTACCACGCTTGCCCTAGGACAACTCCTCATGTTGACTGCAGGTCAAACAATCGACCTCCAAATTGGTGGAACACCATTCTACTGACTGTAGAATAACTTAGAAGACATACTGGTTTTAATCCCCTGGGGGAAATTCACTCTATAAAGCCCCTGTCACACTGTCCCGAAATTGACACCCGATGGACACACGAATATGGAATTGTGAATTTTGCACGAAGATGGCCCCGAACCACACACGAAGGCAACATTTACATTACATTTAAGACATACAACTGCAACGAAAGTAACACAAACAATTATGTTAAAGTATTATGATACTGTACTGATATTTTCCGACTTTGTTCTTTACTTTCTCCGTCTTTATATGTAGAAGATATTAAGTTTTCTCCGTCATGTTGTTTCCATAGCAACAACAACTTCCTCGCCTTCAAAATAATATATTATATCCTTTTTAGTTTCACAGAACACAAATTGGGTTATTTACATAATATGTTTACATGATTTTGTTGTGCAATAAAACAACCAGATGGACACACGATAAAGGATATGTTCAAATTCGGCTCTGATCGTAGCAACATCGGGCCATTCGTGAGGGCCTCTTAAGCCATCTTTGGCATGCCAAAGATTTTGCCACCGCTCTCGAAGTTGCTGCCGGAGCCTGATAAATTCCACCGGCGGTCATACGATGGCTTAAGATGCCCTCACGAATGCCTTACAAAGGGCAAAATGGACACACGAAGTCAACACGAAAATTGAACCTTTCACTAAGGTCCTTCGGCAATTGCTTTGTGATGCCAAAGATGTTGCCACCGCTCCCGAAATTGCTGGTGGCTTAAGATGCCCTCACGAATGGCCCGATGTTGTTACGATCAGAGCCGAATTTGAACATTTCCTTAATCGTGTGTCCAACGGGTGTCAATTTCGGGACAGTGTGACAGGGGCTTTAGAGATTGCATTTAAATCCAATATACGCACCTAATGGTTCATTAAGTCATTTCCACTGGCGTCACACTTCT
>NW_011343446.1:3456-4070 GCF_000735185.1 Notothenia coriiceps | reverse complement strand
TATGCATAATAAATAAATGTTAACTAGGTAAAATAAGATATGAATGAACAACAAAATAAAATAAGCTACATTTATTTGTTATTGGCTATGGTAGGTTATTGGTTATGTTCACATACTTATTTGATTATTAAAATGTAAACCAATCTTTTTCATATGGGTGTTTTAGAGTTGTACCCCCTAGATCAGGTCTCTAGTAATTGTGTGCTCAAAGTGCACCAGATTGAAGCATTTGACTTTAAAATGTAAAAAAAAAAATCTTCCCGGGGGGGCATACCCCCAGACCCCCCTAGAGGAAGTGACGTCCACCCCCCAATTCAAACATGTTCATACAATACTGAATACATTTGAAGCCATTTTACGTCTATTACCTATGTCAATAAGTTTCTGTTTTTGCAGTGTATTTGTCTTTTGTAGAGATTTTTCATTTATTCTTTATATATAAAATCTCGCCTAGGGCAGCAAATTGTCTAGAACCGGCCCTGGTACTGGGCCTCAAGAGCCTTTCTTGTGCTGACAGACACATAGAAACAAATTGGCACTTTGCACGCGCACACACTAAGAAATTCCACGCCTTCCGCGCTCACATTGTGTTGGGCCCACGTGCCTTAGCACCG
>NW_011343446.1:0-2508 GCF_000735185.1 Notothenia coriiceps | reverse complement strand
TTGACCCGAAGACACATTTTGAGTTGTATACACTGTTGGAAAGAGGAGATTCCTAGCGTTCTAATGATATCAGGCAGTAGGGTGGTGGTCATTGGGCGACCACTACCCTACTTTGTAACGCGTTACTGTAACGCAACAACTTTTTACGGTAACTAATAGCGTTACTAGTTACCTATTCCCATTCAGTAACGCCGTTATAGTTACTGTGATTTAAATGGGTGCGTTACATTATGTGATGGGACTGAACCGAATCTCCCTGCGGATGTAACTTACAGGCGAATACAGCGATGTCCTCTCACAGCACCATGGAAAAGTGAAAGTAACCAGAGGGGAGTGATGATTGGTTAACGCGGGGTAACATTTCAGGGTAAGCCAATCAGAGACAGTCGGGCGGGTCTTGCCTTATNCTTTTTTTAAAATTCCAAGTACTTAAAAAAAATTTATGCATAATAAATAAATGTTAACTAGGTAAAATAAGATATGAATGAACAACAAAATAAAATAAGCTACATTTATTTGTTATTGGCTATGGTAGGTTATTGGTTATGTTCACATACTTATTTGATTATTAAAATGTAAACCAATCTTTTTCATATGGGTGTTTTAGAGTTGTACCCCCTAGATCAGGTCTCTAGTAATTGTGTGCTCAAAGTGCACCAGATTGAAGCATTTTACTATAAAATGTTCAAAAAAAAATCTTCCCGGGGGGACATACCCCCGGACCCTCCTAGAGGATGTGACGTCCACCCCACAATTCAAACATGTTCATACAATACTGAATACATTTGAAGCCATTTTGACGTCTATTACCTATGTCAATAAGTTTCTGTTTTTGTAGTGTATTTGTCTTGTGTAGAGATTTTTCATTTAATCTTTATATATAAAATCTCGCCTAGGGCAGCAAATTGTCTAGAACCGGCCCTGGTACTGGGCCTCAAGAGCCTTTCTTGTGCTGACAGACACATAGAAACAAATTGGCACTTTGCACGCGCACACACTAAGAAATTCCACGCCTTCCGCGCTCACATTGTGTTGGGCCCACGTGCCTTAGCACCGCTGCTATGACTCCATCCTAAGGGAAACGCTGTAGTCTATGATGCATTCAGCTCAAAAAGCATGTCATGATGCAGCTCTCCCCAACATGAAAGTACATAAGACGCTTTTAATTTAAAAATCGTATCGGCGATACTGGCCCTGAAATACTTGGTATCAAATCCAGATGTTGTGGTATCGCCCACCCCTACTTCACGTAGCTCAGCATGTCGTCGTTTAGGTGCTCTCTGGAGATAGGCACTGCTCAATCCACTCCTCCATAGTGAGGCCACCCGGAGGTCCAAGTTAACCTTACATGTTTCCATCTTAAGCTTTGTTAGTTTCGTAACGGACTTAATGTAACGGCTGTAGCTGTTTCTCAGACGCGGAGGGATACTGATTTACACTACAATTCTACCCGTGATATACGCTCATTATATCACGGCTAAGAACCAATCAGATTGCTTGATTTGACTCATTCGTTTTATAAATATATATATTTCACCAGAGAACCACTGGACTCAGGTCTATTTGACTTTTTGCCCCCCCTTTAGTGCCTGTGCATCGCCCCCACCTACGAGCTGGCTCTGCAGATCGGTCAGGTGATGGAGCAGATGGGGAAGTTCTGTCCTGAGGTCACGCTGACCTACGCCGTGAGGGGGAACCGCAGTGAGTACTAATATACACATATATATTTTTTTTTTTACTTTTTTTTAATATATATATATATCAGGGCTATCAGTAGATTAAAATATTTAATCGCATGATGTCCATATTAATCACAAATGTTGTATCTGTTCTAAATGTACCTTAGAGCAGCGGTTCTCAAACTGTGGTCCGCAGACCACTGGTGTTCCGCGAGGGTACTGCAGGTGGTCCGTGGGGAAAAAAGCTAAATGAAATCCACTTTCTATTATCAAGGATTTTCGGGGATCACCTCATATGTGACTTGCTCTATCTAAATCAGTCGCATTGACCCGAAGACACATTTTGAGTTGTATACACTGCTGGAAAGAGGATATTCCTAGCTTTCTAATGATATCAGGCAGTAGGGTGGTGGTCATTGGGCGACCACTACCCTACTTTGTAACGCGTTACTGTAACGCAACAACTTTTTACGGTAACTAATAGCGTTACTAGTTACCTATTCCCATTCAGTAACGCCGTTATAGTTACTGTGATTTAAATGGGTGCGTTACATTATGTGATGGGACTGAACCGAATCTCCCTGCGGATGTAACTTACAGGCGAATACAGCGATGTCCTCTCACAGCACCATGGAAAAGTGAAAGTAACCAGAGGGGAGTGATGATTGGTTNGTGTGTGTATTTTCCCCATAAGGCAAGACCCGCCCGACTGTCTCTGATTGGCTTACCCTGAAATGTTAACCAATCATCACTCCCCTCTGGTTACTTTCACTTTTCCATGGTGCTGTGAGAGGACATCGCTGTATTCGCCTGTAAGTTACATCCGCAG
>NW_011343445.1:0-2999 GCF_000735185.1 Notothenia coriiceps | reverse complement strand
GCTAAACACACACTGTGCTCTCCATGAGTCGTGATTCAAGTGACAAGAAAAGACTTGCGGTCAAGTCAAACCCAGCAGCGCCTGTCTTCTCAGAACAATCATAAAAGACAAATTCACCATCTGTATTTTAACACAGTATGTGCAATTCAGTGCATCCAAGAGTTTCATTATTTTCCTTCAGTCCTCTACTTCACTTGAAATATTCCTTTTGTGGCCCAGAATGACATAGTATCCCCTCAGAGGCCAATGTGTTTGGTGAGGCAGCATCAGAGCGACAGGAAGTGGGTCCAGCAGAACTCTTTAGCTGCGCTGCGTTGTGCTCCACAGCCCGGCAGTACGTCAACATACATTCTGTGCCGAGGGCAATGTGTCGGGAAAACCAAGTATTAAAACCCGACAAGTATCAAAAGATGCCATCAAATATTTAAACAGTCCATTATTCTTGTTAATTGGATAGTTGATAATAATTTTGTCAATTCTTTGGGCAAAAATTGTGCATGGTGATGATTGTTAAGGCCGAATATAACATGTAGGAATTGAATACAAATAATGTCTCTGTAATTGGTACCAGGCCCTATGTGTCCATCTCTACTATGACACATATGGTTGTTTGTCTACAGTGAACAAATAAAAGACAGATGTGTCCGTTGACTTTAATTAAATGTATTATGTAAACAAATGTCACATAACTGTATTAGGTTAGTTGAAAGCAATAATATTAAGTTGAACCTAATATATTTTTATTTAAAGTTAATATTATGGCTTTCTACCAACCTTACAGTTATGTCAAATCTGAGGAGTTTGGCTTCACTGATCAAATAAAAAAATAAAAAGGTGTAAAATAGTATATTTACTTTCTTCCAGGTAAGAACATATTGTTGTTTCGGCGGTGAAACTTCAGAAATGTATCAGAATCTTTTAAATAAAACTCTGCCCTCTTCCAGTAAAAAAACTCTTTATATCATAAACCACAGAGGACAGGGGTCATGTTTCTGATAACCCTTAAAACAAACACTCCTCCTGGATTGCTTTTCATTTTCTGTCTGCTCCCTGTATCCACAGATCACAAACAGAGCAATCATTCTGCCCCATGCTAAGAGAAGTGAACCTCCAAACAGAACACGCTACAGTGTGTAAAGATGTGTGATGGTTTCCTTCAGACCACGGCACGATGCTCTCCGCACACGTACACGGCGCTGGGCTGGATCCTCCTCTTGGTGTTGCCTGGCAGCTGAGGAAGAAACTTGAAGTACTTGGGCATCAGATCCAGGCAGGCGTCACGGAACTTCTTGATCCGCCAGTAGTAAATAAGAGGGTTGAGGGCTGACTTAAGGTAGCACAACCACAGGACCCATGTGCTGATTTGAAAGAAGCTGTCTTTGTGGTAGAAGCCATCGCTGAAGGTAGCTACCAGACTGTAGGCAGTGAAGGGGGCCCAGCACACAGTGAACACAGAGAAGAGGATGAGGATGGTGGTGAAGGCACGCGTCTTGAAGCTTATGTCGATGTTCATCTGGAAGGGCCTCTGCAGGCTCAGCAGGCCCAGTTTGCTGGCCTGGCTCAGGCAGATGCTGTCCGGGTTGCTGTGGATGCGGATGGCGTTGTGGCGGATGGTGTTCAGGATCCCCATGAATGTGTACAGCATGACCATGAAAGGCAGGAAGAAGAAGACCAGCATCAGGATCAGCACGTAGGTGAGGTACCCAGGCTCCACACTGTAGCCAAACACACACTGAGGGGCCCTGGGGGGGACGTGCAGGGGAGGGGAACCGACCGCCAGAGGGAAGGCGACGATGAAGGAGAGCCCCCATGTGACCACGATGAGCACCTTGGCTCTCTGAGGGCTCAGCTTATCCTGCTTCTGGACAATAATTAGAAACCTGTCTATGCTTATTATAAGCAGTATAGCCACGCCCTCCATCACAAAGAACCAGAAGAGCATGGCGGACACTCGACAGAAAACGTCCCCGAAAACCCACTGGGTGGTCACCACGGTAACCAGAGTGAAGGGCATGTTGAGGATGGCCAGCATCATGTCGGCGAAGGCCAAGCTGGCCAGCAGGATGTTGATGGCAGAGCGCATGGCCGACCTCTGGTACACCATCAGGCACACCACCACGTTCCCCAGCAGGGCCAGCAGCAGGATGGCCGCCATGACCAGGCAGAAGAACACCTGCAGAGGGAGGCCCACGCCCTGCAGGCTCTCCGGGGCTCCCGCTGTGGGTGTGAGCGGGGCGGGGGGGGAGCGGGAGCCCATGGAGACGTTCTCCATCGACGTGCTCTCCGGGAGCTTCAGCAGCCCCGTAACCAGGCAGCAGAGACTGGTAATGTCCCCGGCCTCTGGGGGGGGAGCAGCAGTGGAGTGAACCATTCCTCCCCGGGGGGGGCAGGCATCGCTGCGGAGCTCACGCTGAACACGGGGCCACGGCTGCAGATCCTCCCAGCTCAACGCAGAGGGTCTTCATGGCTGCCAGAACCTGAGATAGGAGAAAATGTAGTGAATCAAAAGGAGTATGTGAACCTGATTACAGAAGCATCCTTCCCATCAACATTCCACTTGAAGCTGGAATGACAGCAACAATGAGCCTGTAATCATAAGTGCATCTCCCACATTACTCCCTCCGACATGCCTCTCAAACCCACAGTCTGCAAGAGTGAGACTAAATCATGGTAATGCTAAACATCATTTCAAAGTGTTCTCATTTCACATGCAGGCCTTTCTAACTGATTGATATGCAGACTGCTTCCCTTCAAAATAAGCAGTTGAACAGAAGCTACTCACAATTTGTTAAACTGCTTATTTTGAATGTATCAAAGCATTAAATTACTAAGTCATCATTAAAGATAAATTGAAGCATTGGAACATGCATACTAAAATGTTTTCTCCACTCAGGCAATGTGTAGGCAGACATGTGATCCACAATGTGTAGGCAGACATGTGATCCACAATGTGTAGGCAGACAGGTGATCCAAAATGTGCCATCAGTTTGAATGCAACC